>NC_048416.1:25249158-25250836 GCF_013103735.1 Etheostoma cragini
GGGCGCCTCAAAATGGCTTTATGACTCTTGTTATCAGGTCTAAATAAATCAATAAAATTCCCACTTAAGGGAGGCTAACACATTTCATTCTTCAGCTGTTATTGATAACTCCCGCCTGGAGTTTTAGTTTTTAAAGTCATGATGCTTCAATTTGTATAGATATGCAGCTTGATGTACTGCAGGTGTGAGGTTTTGATGTTTGAAGAGCATAAACCTGTGGTGTGAACCGCATGGAAAACTCTGCGGCCCCCTGTCGCATTATTTAATCCTTGTGTTGTCCTCCCGGGTCAAAAACCTTTTTTCAGACTTTTCTTTTTTAGTTTTCACTAACACACCTAACTACCACTAGTTTTGCACTACTTTTTGAAATTCATGGTCAAAAACCCTCATTTACATAGAATTATACCTAATATTTGAGTTAAAAAAGCAGAAATTAAGAATTGTATTGACTAGGAGTTAAGATCAGAGTAACGTACAGATGAGTTTAGTCAGGAATGAAATTGTATTTGAAAGAGCGCTGTATGGAATCCAATCCATTTTTTTGTGGTAATTTAGTTAAAAAGAAACCCATTTTTCAGATGTAAGCATTTTTAAAGGGGTCCAATTTGACCCGAGGACAACAGGAGGGTTACTCTGTAAACCAGATTTAGCAACAGTGTTGTATCAGTATTACATAATAATGTATTCTGAAGACATCAAGTACGATAATAAAAGGCAGGAGCAGAAAAAAAGGCCAATAGATTCATTTCATGACAAATAATGTGCTGAACTCTGGCTGGACGATTAAACATGTTTTCTTTTGTTACACATGTAAAGAGGATTCAGTGTAGACACACAGATCTGTTGTTTATCTGTTGTGTCCACTTGTTGTACAGGCTGATGATGTGTCAGTCTTTCCCAGATTTTGATTTAAATCAACAGAAGTTTTTGAACAGGCTGAATTTTTCGGAACAGGTGGAAACGTTGCATCCATTTAGCTATTCAAACAAAGGAAGTGTTCATTGTGTCGAAGGAATTCCAAAATAAACTGAGATAGACAAGGACACCCTTCCAGCCTGTGCTGTTCATCCCAATTTACAAACTAAAACAAAATGCTTTCCTTTAACAGCTGTCTCCACTTTTTACTCTAGATATTTGTCTAGGGGCATTTCACAAGTTCTGAAAAACCTTATGAGTCTTCCCACTTTCTTTGTTAATTAATTTCAAGGCCCAGTCTTTTTGTTTGTTAAAATTATTCGCAGGCTGTAAATTATGATCCTACATTATGGTGAGCTTAATTTCTCTTTAAAACTGTCAAAAATGTAATTGCTTGGGTGCCATGAATGTAGTTGGAACAACCTCTGAAGTAAAGAAAATATAACAGATATACAGTCTTATTTGTGTTCATTATGCTTGTCTAATACTGTTTTTTTTAAACAAAAACTTGATTGTGCAATTTGATAATAGGGAAATTATCAAATGAGCTGTGTGATGGATGTTTGGGACTATGTACGTGTTTGATGCGTGTAAGTGCATTGAAAGTGTGTCTGAATGTGTGTAATGTGAAGGGGAAGTCCCGTCTTAGTAAAGTGTCAATTACAGCATGTAGTTGTGTTGTGGTACTAGAAACAAGATGACTGGAATATGGGAGTTGGGGGAGGGTGCCATGCTTCCCACTCATGCCTCCCGCACCCCATGC
>NC_048416.1:25250936-25259244 GCF_013103735.1 Etheostoma cragini
CCTCTTATTTACGACTTTTGTTTCTACTTCTTTCATGTCTGTCTTCTTTCAGACATTTAGCTGTGATGTAAGTAAATGCTGTATCAAACTGTAGCATGGCTCCTTATTAATAATTGATCCACTAACTGAGGGTCCATTCAGTCCAGATTATTTGTTCTATGAGATTGATCATCCCGGAATATATAGATAAGCACATGAGAAGTTGGGTAGATAGATGGCCAGAGAGATTGTTTCGAGAGGATGGAGGAATAAATGGTGGCTGGCAAATCAAGAGTGGGATTGTGAGATGGCCAGTGTGGCAGCATTTGAAAAGGTGCCATACAAACGGTTTGCCATATTGGATGTCTACACGGGGAAATGGGGAAGGTACTTGAGTTTTCTGGAAGGCTCCTAAGAAGCTTTGTGCTGGGGAGAGACGTGTGTGATGGGCTTAGGGTGCTTTTTTGGTCTATAGTTTATTGTCTATTTTGTAATTATTTTGTTGTATTACCTTGCATATTGTAGTTGCTCTGTCATCTTTTCTTGTTTTTTTTGTCTTGGTGTGTGGTGATAATGAAGGGGGGGATTATGTTCGTGTTACAAATTGTGTGTTTTGTGTGTTGTGTTAAAAATGAATTAAAAATTGTTCGTCACAAAAAAAAATTCATCCCTTCATCTTTTTCTTTCAAAAGCACAATTAGATGGTGATTTACTTTATTTTTTACTTATTCTTAGTAGCCGGTTAGCTAACAAGTTAATTAGCTCATGCCGTAGGATAGTACGGATACTAAAATATAGCTAACCTAAACATTGCTTTCAACCAACCAAACACAGATGGTCACAGTAAGACGAACACCTTTACATGTAAATAAACCTGTACAATTTAAATCAAAATGTAAATTTTTTCACTAGAGCATTAAGGAATGAAGCCATAAAATTAAGCACAGTCAACTAACAAGGGATCCTGAAAGTCAAATATCATTTACATTTGGTAAATTACAATGTTATGAGGATAACGTTGTAATGTTTTCAGCCCAGTCCGTATTGATAGCTGAAGTAGTTCTTTGGGCTGGGAGGGTCAAGAGAAGAACCCTGTCAAGAATACAAGGGAGTGACTATGGATTCAATTTCTCGGTCTCAAGACGGCGTTTAAGAGTCTGTGACATTATCCACAGCGACAAAGTCTCACATCTGCACAGATTTCCAGCTGTTAGAGTCATTCACAGAGGCTGCAGACGGGAACGGGTGTCGGCCTTGGGTTATCACTGAACTGCAGGACGGGAATTGAAACCAACACAATGCTAAAACACTGCCATGTTGGGTGAAACAATAAACATTTCTAAAATTAAACACTTTGATTCATTTTGATAACTCATTTGGTTTGAAAATATGAGATTGGAATGAAATGCTTTTGCAGTTAAAATGTCAAGAGAAATTAATGAGCAGTATTTGTAAATCTCAAGCTTTTCCTGCTCATGATATTTGATGGATTGATGGATCAGGATTTAGCAGACCTTCCCTCGCTCCTTTAAGAATTCAGTTCCTCTGACAGAAATCTAACAGTTTCCCAAGGCAAAAAACATAAACCCAGGGTTTTACAAGGATAACACGGTTCATGGCAACTATGTCCTTTACTCAGATGTCTGGCTCTATACCACACATGGAATAAAAACCTGGTCTGATTTGACTGAATGCCAAGCCTGGCTGCGCTCACTTTTTCTTCTCTTCTCTTTTTTTTTTTACACACAAAGAGCATTTTTAGCATTACAGAATCCTTTCCAATTCAACAATTGCTTACAATTGATATATTGCATCATTCACTGTTTGCTTAAACAACACGTTGGGTACACGGTTTATAACAACAGAGTAGTTCAAGAGCCATACAGTGCTTTTTTATATAAATGTGGCCATTTAAATCACTTCGTTGATATCTGTGTCAATTAGTCATTCCGAAAGTCATTCCGAAAAATAAAATCACAAACCTGGTAGTCAAATCATGGTACAAAACAATAGTAAACTCACAAAAAATAAATAAATAAATAAACACATGCTAAAGTTGACAAAAAAGAGGAATAAAAACTTAATGATAACTTATTGATTCATTTAAAAAATTGGAAAAATTTCTCCTTTAAAGACACCAATTTTCTTTGTGAATGAATAATGTTTATATGTAATAAATACATTTGTATGTAATAAATACATTTTCTTCCTTAAAATACAGGGGGCATAAGTATACACACTCTTATGACAAATCCCATTTCCCCCCAAAAAGGTTGAATTTTTCCTTCTTTTTTTTTTAATTAAGCTTATGAGCAGCAGTGTACATGCAGTACACAAATAAAGAAAACTCCCATTGGTCTTCAGAGTAGCAAACAACCAATAAAAAGCTTTTCAGCTAACTGGAAATAAATCCCATGTTGATATTTGTGAAGGTAAAGAGTTGAAATGCCTTCTCAGACTCACAGATATCACTCCTGCTTGATTCAGGCTTTAGAACTGTAACATCAGTACAGTATTTTCTTATTTCCCTTACAAGCTGAAGAAATTTGTTCTTGGCAATGAGTTCCTATTTGATTTCATAATACTATTTTGTGGCACTGACTGCAGTTGCTGATTTGCATTTAATGCAAAACCTCTGTTTCTGAAGCAAGTCCAAAAACAGTGAAGTGTTAGCAGCAGCTAACACTCTGTACTGCGGCTTCCCCCGAGCTCTGAAGTTTCTCTGGAGAGCGTTCAGTAAAAAGAGATTTTCCCCAGCAGGATCAATAAAGTCCTACATTGTTGTTATGTTCTCTGGAAGATCTAACAAACAGGAGAAGCCGAGCCAGAAGTCTCCACTGCTATACATGGCTGCGGACTGTTGTTGTCAGCGTTTTCTTTCTGCTCTCTTCTTTCAGCTGCCCAGTCGCTCAGCGCGCCCTCCTTTTGGGGTTGATCATGAATCATGGAAATTGATTATGCTGTCACATGTCAAATCCCCCTGCCCAGGGCTTGACCGCAGAGTCTGTGACTGCAGGTCGGTCAAGCCTGCTTAAGGGATGCACTGCTGGCTGCCCTGGAGAAGGGCCAGTCAGCTGGACTGCCCCTGCAGGGTCACACAGCTACCGTAGCAAATGGAAGAGTATCACTCACGTCGGCGGGAAGGAATGAAGATGTCCTGCTTAAAATACCAGAGTCCAGCCATCACCGCCAGTCCCGCTCCTGACTGTTTTCAACCCATCCAGCTTCTCGACACCACTTTCCTTGTGTCATCTGTCTTCATCAGTGTGCCATGCTAATGATTAAAGATCATTCCTCACCGACTTCTAGTCAAATTCTTGAAGCAGTCATGAGATGCCAGAGGACATCTTGGGGTTTTGAATATCTTTGTCTCATCACATGTAAGAGACACAGAAGAGTGATTGAGTGAAAGATAAGGAGGACACTGATCCCCTAAAAATGAAACATGCTCTATAAATTGCTCTTCCTAGAACTTAAATTTGCAGAATCAGTGCAGCTACAAAATCAATTTAATTAATGAAAAGACTGAAGATAAACAACTGTCCACTCAGAGGGTTATGATGCAAAAAAGACGCACACAATTCACACTGCAACACTGCTACAGAAAATGAAGCTTGTTGCAGTCAGAGATTAACATCATTAATTTGGACCAAACTTTCTTTCCTTTTGGGACTATTTCTCTGTTCCAACAGTAAAACTATGCTGGATATTTAGTCATTCATTGAGAAAAGAACTACTTGTCAAGACGGATGTTTTTTAACTTAACTTCCAATTGTTTGTACTCCATGACATTAACATTATTTTTCAGCTGCTTCTGGCACACCTTTGCTTTTAACCCAGAGTTTCCAACAGACTCCCCTTAATGATTTCTGCAGATTGTTGTTCTTTTTTATTGTGAAGATAAATCTGCTGTAACAAGCTGAAAACACTCATAAATCTGGGCCTTGGCTCAGGTTGCAACGAGACTTTAAGGGTCCATGTTGCTATGGCGACGCATCAATTCTTCAAGGGGCCAAGGCGTGTGCTATAAAAGAGGTGAGTGTCTGTGACAGTGTTACTGTTGTTATTGTGGGCTTGCCATTAAAGCCTTTTTAAACGACGCAGACTGAAGGGCCACTTAACCTCTCTCAAGCATGTCTGCACTTCAGACCTATCTGGATCATTGTGGAATCAGCAAATTTCCAATTTGGCTTGTTACTGTACTAAAGTTTTCCAACACAGACATTTCATTCAAACATAATTTATGCAGGAAGGGATTTGCAGAGGATGTACGTAGTTTTTAAAGAATACCATGCTTCACTTTCACCTGTTGGAGCTGCTCTGTTCTTCCCAGTTCTTTCCAGATAGAGGTTTAGCACCTTGCTTAAGGGTATTTGAACAGAAGCTGACAAGGAAAGGTAGAAGGATCATCCTAGAGAGATCATCCTAGCTTGAGTTTCCAACTTGGTGCCGTCCAGCAACAAGACGTCTTTCTTAACTTTTAGGATGCTTTTCAACACTTTGTTTTTGGAAGCCCGCAAACTGGCAGTTCAACCCGCATCTGGGTACTCCACCTAAAAACTGTGTTTTTATTTGGTGAATTTTTCAGCAGACCAAGACAGTGCACCAGGACAAGGTATGCTGAGACTCGTTTCAGTAGAAAGGGTTAAAGTCAAGGTCAAAATGCCATGGCAAAATGGGAAAAATCCACATGAACATCAAATGATAATACCAGAAATGTCATACTTGTGTTTTTGCAAGAAAAAAATACAACAAGTACCTTTCAGATACAAGAGTAGAGAATAACATGAGTCATTCAACAATTGTGCCAGGAATTAACCCTCATGTTGTCCTCGGGTCAAAGTTGACCCATTTTCAGTTTTTTGATCACAAACATTTTCAACATTAGAAATGTCAAATAACTTTGGAAAAATCATAAAAATAGCACCCACAACATTGAAAAAGTGACACAAATGTCAGAAAAAGCAATAATAATGTTTCATGATTGCTGGAAAGACAACACAAGGGTTAAAGTAACAGTAAATGGATGTTGGCAATGAATGAAAATTGTTTGTTTTTTCATGATCGTCCAATATTAACATTTTATGTTTATATTGCAGTATACAGTTTATGTATATGCATATAACAGTTTATCTAGTGGTTCAAGTCATTTTCAATTCTTTTTAAATTAAACGTAATTTGCCATTACAGACAAATGACAGACCAAGCATGTATCAGCAGATCAAAGACAAACACTCTGTCATCATTTGGTCTGCTGCTCGTTGTTTCTTCAGCTTCCAGCGGCAACATCCGTCCAATGGAGTGCACTCCCAACAAGGTGTCCCAGCAAAGAGCCAGACCACGTGCTGAAAGACGTATCTCACGCTCAACCTTCACTCTGTCCCGAGCAAAGCACTCGCTTGTTCATTTATCTTTGCAGGGACGGTTCCCTTTCCAATATATTAATGAATGCCAGTTGTTGCTGTGCTTTGCAATCAGGAACTTCAAATTTGGCCAGGGATCAATTGGATTCAAAATGCCTTTCAGGAGCGTATTATTTATTGTATTATTTTATTTTGACTTGGTTTGGTAACAAAAAAAGGCATTAATCACACTGTTTTTATGTGATGAAGACACACAACCGGGTGTAGCATTTGTTTTGTATAAAACCCTTGAAAGTATTATACAAAACATATTTTCAAAGTTTTAAAAGCTTTTCAAAAAGACTTGAGATATTCATTCATTTGATTATATCTAAGATCTATTAAATCTTCTTCCTTGGGTAGATATTGGTTTATAAAGTGTATACAGTATATGTATCACTAGAAAAGGGGTCAGTTTATCTCTCCACAAGACCTGCAGAGGTACTTCACACTTTTCCTTCTTCCCACTATAGTTCAACTGTGTAACATGCTGCAGGCTAATCACAACTACGGTATATTCAGATAAATATTTTCTATCTACTAGGATTGCCTCATTTTTCATTTAAAGCCAAGGGAACGTTTGTGTTTCATCTACAGCAGGTCTCATGTGTTCTTCTGCACTTGTGTTGCTTTGCTCTCACTGATTAGAGGCCATTGGGTTCAGGCTCAAGACATTTTCTGTCCAGTCCCTGCAAAACGGTTTGGACGAATTACAACCAAACAACCAAAACCCTTCATTTTAGATTTCAACATTTTAGATCCCAAGCAACTAGCCGCAACATAATATGAGTTCTTTTTAAATACTTTGACCCAATGATGGGTTGCCATGAGACAACAAAACTTTGACAGAGTTGCTGGAGTCTGCGTAAACAGACAGCTTAAGTGAACTGCAAATCCTCTATCAACATATGCATGTAAAATGACAGCTAAACGATATACACATTTCCCTGTATTTGGGGAAAAAGAGAAAGAAACAGTGAATTGAAAATAGCTGTGGTTGTCTGCCTTCCTAGAGCATCTGTTTAGGATCTGTTTCCATTTTTGCTCATTAGACCCTTCTTCACTCTTAAGATCAGGATGGTCTTCAAGAGAAGATCCTGTCTTCTGCAGAATGCTACACGATACGTTCTTCAGACGACCGCCAGAGCTGGTCATTACTCCAATCAAGCTTTCATCAATTACTTAGCTCTTCCTTTCCATGCAGATCAAACACTGGTCACATTTCACTCTGGGCCATTCTGTATGTGATAGGAATAAGAAACTAGTGAGGAAGAAAGAAAGAAAGAAAGAAAGAAAGAAAGAAAGAAAGAAAGAAAGAAAGAAAGAAAGAAAGAAAGAAAGAAAGAAAGAAGTGCATATTGCAGATTAATGGAAACCATTCCAAAATGCTGTCATAAATTGCATTCATATGTGAAATGTCTTTGTCTTAATGTTACTGAGAAGAAACATACATACACTAGGTCGCAGAAAGGCAAAATATGCATGTCCATTTTTTATGGATGTCTTATTTTTTCAGAATTATTTAGAGTAGGCAGTAACTTTTTATCCCATTATTTCATAGTATGTACACTAGAATGTGCCTGTTTGCCTGAAAAAATATCCGCTGCAAAATGTCAATAGATTGTATGCCAGACCTCTGTACTGCCATTGTTGTCTTTTAGGGTTCTACCTAAGCCTCCCTGTTCTTGATACATCTACTAACATTGGTCAAATTGGATCTTTTGGGCAGAAAATTGTAATAATGTCCTGTAATTTCCACAGTATGCCTCTAATCTTAGCTAATGAAATTATCATCTGACACTGTATTGTTTGAGCAGCACATGGGGAAGAGACAATGTGCAATCGCCTGCAATGAAATGGTTTCTCAAGAGGCCTATCCATCCTATAATCTTATTGTCTGGAAGATGAGGAACGCATTTAGCTATCTTGTCATTTTTCCTCCAAAAAATGTCTCTGTAAGCATGCAAATGCCCCTTGTCAGCTGCAGTTGAGGCTGTAGCAGGAGGTAAATAAGCATAACAGTGCTGATTATTTGTTTATTAAAAGAGGAATTAAAAACAAATTTGGATCAGAGTCCCAAGTGGGTGTCTGCGCTGTTGATCTGATTACCATGAATGTTCACAGACAAGTATTGAGGTACTATGGGTGTTGTACAAATGTATGTGTCCCAGTGAGATTGTTTCCACAGCTGCATCTTAATCTTGATCTTTATCTTGTTCATTTAATTTGTTTTGTGTCTTTCTTTTCTTGCTACTGTGGCTATGACTGCTCTTTTTGAGTAGCCAGAATATCTAAAAATTTTTCCAAACAAATCCATGTTCATGCTGCCAAAACATTGAATGCTTGACTTGAGAGAATTGTTTCCTGGAAAGACTTAACCTACACTGAATATGTATAACAACTTCTATGAACTGTTACCAGTAACAAAATTACCATTGTGTTAAATCACAAGATAATTCAAAAATGACATTTTCTATCTTGAAAATGTTTGATAATTACTTTTTTTTTTACTGTAACAAAAGTCAGCCCTTGACCTTCAAGCCATTAGCAAAGCTGGAAAACTACTCTTTATTAGTAAAGTATGTCTGCTCCCACTTCAGGCCCGTCCCGCTGTGGAAGCCTAGAATTTATGTTCCACAGGGAGCACACTGGTGAACAGACGACTCACATGTGTCTTTGCACTGCTTCCCTGCGGTCTCCTTTAAAAGCATTCTGAACTGATTTGGGGGGATATCGTAAAGCAAATGATAAATTTGTACCCCTGTCAAGTGCGGCTGTGCACTGACGATTTGCTCCAGGAATCATGTAGAAATGCTATATATCCCGACTGATTGCTGCTCCCCGCTAGCTGATGGCAAAAAACATTACATCATTAAGAGAAAAGAACTTAGGCTTTGTCCCTGCTGTTGTTCTGACATCGAACAGGC
>NC_048416.1:25259344-25263349 GCF_013103735.1 Etheostoma cragini
AATCCCTTTGTATTTGGAAAAGATTAGCAGGATTTGAGCTGTGCTTTCAGATTACATGGCGTGAGAAATGTGGATTGAAGGTTCAAGGGAGTGAAGGGACTGATGCCGCCGCCTCGGCTGCCCCATCCCTGCCTCAGGGGTGGCTGGTAATCCCCCTGGGCAGAGGCAATAAAACTCCAATTTCTACTGTACCTGCCAGCTGGGCGCCTTAGTCAGTTCGAAACACAGGGAGCATGAAATTCCCGAGGAGCCATATCAAAGCGCCAGCCCCCTTCATTATGACATCAGAACCTTCTGAAGTCAACAAGCATGAAGGCAGACTGGAGCACCGCGTGGGTTCACAGCCTTGAAGGGGGATCCGTCGCTATTAAAGGCTGTGCAGGGGCATAGCAAACAGAGGGCAAGGGGGAGAGAGGGATTACATCTATCACCATGTATATGTGCTTCCATCTAAAAGGCTCGCCTGCCATTTTCAGCCCCCAGCAAGTCCCCCAACTGTTATGATAGCCGAGACAGTAATAAAGGCTTTGGCGGTATCATAAACACAGCATGATGTTGGGTATCAAATACTTAAGGGTCTGTTAGGAAGATCTAAAGAGAAGCCCAGATTGCTGGTAGAAATGTAAACATAGTATAGGTGATAATTACAGCTGGTTGTGGCCATAATCCATTTGTTATCTTAATAAACGCCTCTTAAAGCCATAAAGTAAAGCTGAAGTGCAAGCAGACCGATAAAGTCATAACGACCACATTAAAGTGATTGTGTCACAGTTATTAATGTATTCATGTAAATATAGCAATCAGATGCAAAACTGGACGAAGCAAATAGATTTGGCAAATGACTGTAAAATATCACTTTAGAAAAAGATTTGAAAAGGTGATAAAACTTATATGATCCTCTCCAGGTTATCCGTCCGTTTCGGGAGCAATTGGCTATGAGATAAAACAAAGAAGGAAAAATACTTGAAAGACTTGTACCAAGCTTCAACATGGACAACCTTGGCTCTGATCCCAACTCATGTCAACACAGTTATTTTCTACCAAACCAAACAATCAAATCTTTACCCATAGCCTTATTGCCTTATCTACATATGCATAGAAAACATGTTTTAACATGATAAAAAGATTCAAATTTGTGAGTTTTTTTTCAATCAATCCTTTGCTGGTAAAGAGATTGTCACTTCATGTTGTATAAAACAATACAACACAGTACAAAATACAAATACAAAAAACAGCTGTGCATGTAAAAATGTAAGTTACATTTCTCATCATGATCTTAACAAATAATGAGTCTCAAATGTATTTAAGTCCCACTCGTTGTGTTCATTCTGCTCTGTTAACTCCGTCAGAGTGTCGTTACACTGTCTCACACATATCCTACACACTCACACTGCTCTAGAAGTGTTGAGAGAGGCATTCTCCATGCATGGCAACCATTACAGTCAAGCCCAATGAGATGGTCCATTGGAAATGAACAGAACTGTTTTGTTAAGTGATCATCAGTGAGTGCAATTAATCATATGGGCAATTATTAATCCCGGGGGTTTCCTGGTACTGTTTCACAGAGAAGGTAATCTCAGGCACGGGACTCGTTTGGCTCTTGACAGGGATGTGTATACAGCACCACTGTGTAGTGTTAAATTTTACTTGTTAAGTTTCACAATTGTGCGCTGGTTGGCTTAACGTCAGTTACATCAGGGTAAAGAATGAGCCTGCATTGCATTATTGTACAAGGCTTTTAAAGACTTAACATAGTGAAAAAGCAAACTACAATTAACATTATACATTATCTTGTTTGTTTTTTGTGAGTTTGGACTTTGATACTGAGTTTTAAATGTTTTTTGTGTGGACGTTTGGCGAAAAATGGAATAAAATGCTAGTTTTCAAAGGAATGTGTTCCTTGAAAAATATGATAATTTGTTAGAACACTCATCAAAGCTGAACGATCCATTTCTTCTGTGAGCTGGACTGAGTGGACACACATGTTAATAATCCAAACTGTTTCCACAATTGTTTAAAGGGAATATTGGAGACATTTAAAACCAGGATGTAGTCTGGAGTGGAATGTGTTTTAATTGCCGTCCTTGGCAAAAGAAGCAAGCTTGAGTATTTGATCTTGCCCAGTGTTGGCACCGTTCTGGGGAACACGCCTCCATTTAAAACATGGCCAGTCACTCTCTTCCTGCCAAATCAATAAAAGACAATAATTGTTGATGATAACAATGACTGAGCACACTCAGTCCATGGTCCAATCTGGCCAAATTCTGATCATTCTGCGGCTTCCAAAACAACACGTAGCTCACATTAAAAACAAAATGAAATTTCTCATGATGGATGACTTTAGGAGGCCTCTGAACAGGAATGGCCGTCCAAAACGCAGGGATGCGATCCAAAATCTTTGCATAATGGCTTCAGCTGCCTTGTCAGTCACCTGAGCCCACTACGCTTTTTAATCGAACCGCCAGTAATGGGTCGGTCAAACATGACCTGACAAATTGATTTGGATTCCCATCTGAAGAGCCCTTCCACAAAACAGTCGCTCTGTACATTGGGCCAAACGTTGTCACAGAAATGAAATGAAGAAATGCAATAAGCAGAGATGCAATAAAAGTTCCAGACAGGCCTTTGATCAATAAAAGATAAATGAATGTGAACTGTCTGATTAAAAGGGACAGGTGATCAAATTCAGCTGCAGTGAAAAAAACTAAAACAATTATGTTGTACTTGATTGGACTTTACATAAGCATGCAGCACAACTGCACTGCAGCTGCCTTATTTACCTAAAACTAATATTCATACACATTCAACTGTAATTTCAGCCTCATGCATGTGCAAACACAGTCATCAAGCACACATGTTCTCTTGCACACATGGAGTGTAAACAAAGCACTTAAAGTATTGCTACGGACATGTGATGTTTTCTTACTTGGTTTTGTTAGTCTGTCTGTCTGTCTGTCTGTCTGTCTGTCTGTCTGTCTGGGTTGTGCCATATCCATCAAACCATTAGTCTGATGGATTTCCGATGGGCACCTTTAAATTAAACCTCCCAATGGCCGGGTTTGCTCAGTTGGTAGAGCAGGCACACATATATTTATGGAGGTTTACTCCTCGACGCAGCGGCCGCAAGTTTGACTCCGACCTGTGGCCCTGTGCGGCATATCATTCCCCCTCTCTCTCCCCTTTCATGTCTTCAGCTGTCCTGTGGAAATAAAGGCCTAAAATGCCTAAAAAATATTCTAAAACAAAACACTAAATAAAGTTAAACCTCCCAGCCATCCCGACTTTTTTTAAATGTGCTGAAGACAATGCTTTATTTGTTTCTCTTGTTTATATAGTTTTTGCCATGGGACCACGTCTTACCAAGTCTTCAGTGATTTAAAAAAATAGCAGGGAGCAAATAAGTCTCCTTAACTGTATTCCGGAGTTTGGGAAGTCAGTGAGCCTAGCACAAGGATTCACTTGGGAGGCATTTTGCTGTCACTTACACGCAGACTCTTTATCAATATGTGTCCGACAAACACATCTCACATTCTGCTTCTCCGTGCTCTACAGCCTCCCCAGAGGAAATGTCCTGATGTCCTATCCGCCTGCCTAAATTATGATATCTTAATCTCTGAGCAGCTGCTCTGCCAAAAACAATGAAGAGAGTGAAGGGGATCAAGAGTAGTCAGAGACATGTTGGGACACTCTTGAGACCTTTACAAAGCCCGTTTGGAGAGGGGGGGCAGTGGGGAAATCTGGACCATACTTTAAAGGCATACTGTACTTTTTCCTCAGTTGGGTTTATTTAGATTATTGGAAAAATAAAAGTTGCACTTAAATTTGGGATGGCCGTGAAGTTTTAGATTCCTTCAAAATAGAATTGATCGCACAACATTAGAGGGATTTCCCCTCCTGCTGAGCGAGGTGAGGCGAAAACTTTCCTAGAACCATTGGGAGGCTAATTAACAAGGCGGGTGTGAAGAAACTCTTGCTCTCGGTTGTTTTTACCCCCTGAGGGGAAAA
>NC_048416.1:25263584-25283944 GCF_013103735.1 Etheostoma cragini
AATCATCATTAACACTACTTGTAAATCTTGTTAATTCCTTCAGTGGTTTCACTTTTCACTTCACCAGGATGAGTTCAGTACACTGTGACATCACCGTTGAGTGTGGTTACAGCTGCCCCAGAGCACTTCTGACCACACACTACTACTGACAAGCTGCAGCACAAACTGAGTGCAATTGGTTGCCAACACCACAGAAAGAATGCAGGACTGAACAATGGCGAGTCTAACTTGTCTCCAATGCCAAAGATTCTGATAACTAAACAAAAGGACATTACGTGTTCCCCTAATGGTATGAAACAAAACATAGTTCCTGTCTCCTAAGTGAGAGCGGCATAATTTAGTTTATGTGGATGGATGAATTTTTACATTTGTCATAGTTATATTTGTATAATGATTTTTCTTTTGCTAACATTAGATAGTTGCACAGTTAAAACACATATTTAGCACGATGAAAAAAAAGTTATCTGTGGCGTTTGCAAAGATTAGTTGACTTTGGCCTATCCGTGCTGCCAGATCGTGTAAGAAACAGAAACGGGTCTTCAACAAATTGAATTTTCTCCGTATCTCTTGTCCGTCTGAAAAATGCAATTTTAGTGTTAGATCGTTTAGAAGATACATGTGGCTTGTGAAAATGGGACCAATATTTACTTTGGTGACTATGGGAAAAGGAATCGCTCATAATCTGTGTTCACGTTCAATTTTTTTCCATTAGAATCAATACACTCAACACGCATGACCTGCTGCAGGTCTCCTAAAGAGGCGTGGCAGTTGCAAGCCCATGTGACAGATACAGGAAATCACTCTGAGTTGTGGCGTCTCTGTTTTAAACTGTCTCTGGCAATGCTTCCCTTGAGCTGGGTGGTGGAACTGGGCCTTGGTTCATCACCAACCATACACTAACTTTTCACATCTCAGTAAAAGCAATGAAAAGACAGGTATCTGCCTCATTGTGAGATTGAAATAAATAACATTAAAAGAACAACTGGGTTTATCAGTAATGTTCAAATATAAGTAAAGTCTCCTGCAACTGGACCTGTGAATTGTTTTATGTCTATTTTCTACTTCCAAGTTGTAACATTGAGGCATCATTTTATTGTTTTTTGCTTCTCCTGAGTTAATGTGAATGTGGCCCAAGTCTCAGGCCTCCTCCATCTCTGTCTCTCTCTCCTTTACTTCTTGAGATCCAGTATTTTGTTCATGTGCTGTCTTTCTGTTCCTCTTGGCACCTCATTAGTACCACGGCTGTTCTCAAGGAGGCACATCTGGACACAGATCCAGCAATGGGCAAATGGCCATGACTTTTGCTAAGTGCTCTATGTATAATCCTTGCATTTTTAATTCTATTAAATACACACAGTGGGTTTGATCTATAAATTGTCTCTGGTGGTCTCTTGAACAGTCACTGACTTCTTGTAAGTAGTGTATACCTTTTTCTTGCTAGATGGATAAAACAGATCTTGACATTATTGCCTTATCTCAGAAATTAACTCAGAACATGACAATTATTGGTATTATAGACTCTGTTTATTCCACTGTAAAATTCAAAGCACTGTTTGTTTTATTAAGGTAACCATGACAACAGGTGTCCATGAGTAAAACAGTGGTCTTATTGCAGCTCTATTGGTGCTGTGCTGCCTCTGAGACCATTCTTTCAGAAATAAACAGTTTTCTATATTAAGTTTATGTTAAACTCATTCAGGATGAGCAAACCTCACATTTGTAGCACTCCAATTAAAAACTAGACAGAGGCAACACTGTTTTGTTCCAATATCCGACCCTGGATGGGTACAGTGTGACACATATTGCACAAAATGGAAAAACCCTAATCAACCCTGTTACCCTAGTGCACTCTTTCTGTTCATCTTTTATGGGAAATTTCAGAGAGTACTCAGTACAGAGCTTAGTCTGTCACATCACATGACGCGCTGCAACTAATGCAGTCGACAAATGGGCATATCATGGATCCCAGTTTTGTGAACAATCCCTCTTTAGAAACAGGTGGCAGCCGCTGTATGACCAGATGTCCCAGTGCAGCCGTGGTAAAACGGGATCTGTCGCATACAGTGGTGAACAATGCGTGACGAAGACTGAAGGTGGTCCGGCTTGTGTTCAAACTCCAGGGGGGCCAACAATGGGGTGAAGTCTGGCAAGGGGGATGGGGGGAGTAGACTCTCCCAGACTGCCCCCCAGTTGTGCCCAGTTCTCTGGGGTAAATGAAGAACACAAGTGACCCCACCTTTGAAAACCATCCCCTGTTCCAATGTTAGGAAGTGGATGCTTTTCAACAATGAGGAAGCCATCTCAAACATCCCTGAGCAGAATTTCCCCTAGATACCTAACACTTCATATCCATCGGTGGCTTTGTTCAGACATCCCTGCTTGTTAATGCCATGCTACAAAACCTGCTACAGCCATTTGCTCGCACTGTATAAATAGACAGTAAGCATTACCGGTGCAATGGAAGTAAGGTTGTGGAACTATGCCAACGTCTGCTGAAAGCGTTTGCCAGATGGCATGTGATCAAACCAGAACTGAGCCACACTGTTACAAAATTAGCTCAAACATTTTTGCCTCATTTTCCTGGCATTTTGACTTGTTAGTATTTTACAAATGTGATGAGCAGATCTGTCCAGAGAAAGCAGACACAGAACCCACATAAGTGAGACTTTGTCACATGAGTCAACAGGTGTTTTTAAAAGCTCAGACCACAGAAGTGCAATTGGAATATAAAATATTCTAAAGTTACAAGCCTTTGATTAAACTGACGGACAGATTTCACTTTAATGGGCAGTTGCAGCTGTTGCCGCTTACACAAGTTTGAATTCAAGCTTTCAGTCTGCTAGAATCAATTAAATTGCCAAGTACAATGAATGGATGAATGACATTGTCAACTAAAACAAGCTTCATAGCATAATAATGTATCTTACATTTGCAGTAAATAACATTAAGCTGTATTATAGCAATCACAAAAGGAATTCTTAAAGGTAACAAAACGGGACAGAAATATTCATATCATGACTGTGTAATTGCTTCCGCCATGCTGTACAACATAGTAGTGGTAGATTGTGAAATGTGGCTAAGCTTTCTGCTGAGCTTAAAGTGTAATTGTAGTGTACATGATTGTAATTCATGTCATAGTTTCAGACAGATCAAAAGGACATGTATTTAATAGCACATATGCTGGCATGGCTTGAAAGGACAAATCATTCTTCAACCACTGCTCATGTCTATTTGTAAAGACAAGTGTGACATACTTTCATTCTTTCAGGTGCACAGGTGCAAAACAGAAATATTATTCCTGCACCGGAACTAATGCTGATATTGACCTGAATCTTCCTCGTAAATAAATCAATTTTAAATAGTCTTTGATGATTTTAGGTTAGCTTTTAGCACCTTTTATTTTTGTTATTTTAATGGTAGCTGCACTGTTGAGGTTACTCTGTAAAGAACAGTTTAAGACATCTAGCCCTCATACATGCAAGTTACTGAAATATGGACACAGTGGTCATTATACTGGTTAAGGAATGACCATAGTGGCTCAAATCTTATTTTTTCTCTATTAAACAACAGTTTCGATATCAGCAATACCTTAAATAACTCCAAGTATTGTAAAAAAAAAAATTCTGATTCTGTTTTCTTGATGCACTTGCACATTTTGATTGATTCTTATTGAGTTACCAGCAAACAAGAGTAACAGTGAAAACACACCGAATGCCTAAGCTTTTCGTATAGGCCGCAAAGCGTAGATTCATTTATACTTCATTCATACTGGACACGTATTTCTCTGCGCCGGTCACAAAGCAATTCCTCACCTCTCGGCTCTCTTTCTCTCTCTCTCCGATAGAAGGAGACAGGATGAGTGAGGAAAACTGTGGTTATGGCAGCCTATATGTGTATTTGTGTGTGTTTGTCACACACTCTGTCTGTCAGTTGATCCCTCTGAGAGCACTACTCTGCCTCTGAACAGGTAATGTTAGCATGGTGAGCCACCATGCTAACACACTCACAATAATAATGCTTACTGATAGTAAGCACGTATAAAGTTTACCATCAGTATGTTAGGCTAGCGTATTAGCATGGTAACATTTGCTAATGAGTAAAACTGGGGATGATGGAAAAGTTATTGTTTTTTTCGGTATTCAGTCAGAAAGGTCCTAATCCAAAATAATGGACAATTTAAATTCAAGAGATTACAGTTCATGCTGAGGGGGATATTAATTAATTGATATAATTTCATGGAAATCCATCCAATAGTTGTTAAGATATTTTAACCAAACAGACCAACATTACCATCCTAGAGCCATGCTGCAAACGTGGCTAAAAACTGTTATCAGCTATTTTTATAAACTCCGACAAGACAAGTGTATAGTATCCAGCACCAAAAATTGCAGACAGAGACAGTTAAAGAAGCTAATTAGTTAAGAAATTCATACATCTATGAAGCTAAAGAACGAGGCATTTTTGTCAGGAGTTGGTGGAGACCAAAACAGAACAAGTAGGCCGATGTTACGTTTTGCTCATGGGTCTTCTAAATTTATCAGCCAACTTGCTGTATGAGTAGCGCAAAGAAGTTTGAAGTTGCTCTGTAATTACAATGTGGCCTGAATACTTTAAAGGTGTTACAATAAAGCCGTACTATGAGGTGCTGACATAGTCAACAAACCCCTTACCTGCACTTTTAGGTCCCATGGCATGACCGTTTCACTTTATGAGTTTTTTTAACATCAATATCCGTTCTCCCAGCATGCCTATGGTCCCCCAGTTGCAGGAAAAGGTGATAGGTCTAAACCGAGCCCTGGGTATTCTGCTTGGTGCCTGTCCCAGTCAGGCTGCCAGCAGGGGAGAGCCGTAGCAGAAGCAGCAGCGACAGCAGGAGGAGGAGAGGATGCATGGAAAGGAAAGCAGCAGCCAGAATTGGGGTCACGACAAATGTACAGAGCAGAATTGTGACATCTTGCCAAGTAGGGACAGCCTAATCCAACTCTTTTCCACATGTGTAAGCTTAACTATTCCTCAGAGTCTCAGCCATCTGATGGACACTTCTATTCAAAGTCCCAAAAGGAACACAGAGGGCATTCTGTACATTTTAAAGTAAAGTAACAGCTGAACTAGGCAGTGTCTTGAGCCATTCCTCGAAGTTTATTACAGAACCTCTTCCACGCCACATGTAATGTTGATACTCTTAAATGGTAATGTGTTCTTTCAAAGTTAGGAATTTCAGATACATAAATGTTTTTTCTACCAGTTTATGTCAAGGGTTGATTGGGAGAAGGTGCAAATGTCATTTGACTAATTGTAATGGGGGACCAATGCAAAACTTTAAATACTTACACGATAAATTCAAAACAAAACAAAATAAATTCAAAGGTAAAGACTACAACAACATGTTCCATCAGTATCACTGTCTTAAACAATGGCACCATGCAGTGTGTAACTTTTTCTACTACAGAACGTATTGTTTCTTTAGTGTATAAATAAATGAGCAAAATGCATTGGCGCCAAGTTTTAATTGACTTTTACAGGTTTGCAGTTCTGCATCTGTGGTAATTTGTTTTAATATGAAGGACTTCCTTTTTAATACAAATACTTACAAATCAGGATTAAAAGAAATAAAGAATGCATGACATGAATGGAAGGTTGTGTTCTAGAATATTAGGAGTTCATATTTTGTTTTTTAATCAGTGAAGTCTTCAGGATATCTGTTTCTGCTGCCACTTCCTGGCCTGTCAGTCCACTACAGATACCCACTGTGAGAAATCAGCTCTGCCGGAGTGTTGGAGTTTCTTGAGCCTCTTGCATGTGAGGATCTTCTAAGTATCTTGAAGAAGGAGCCGTTCATTCACAACCCCTTGGTGACAGGAAGCTAATCAATCAGAGGTGGCAATTTCCACACTCAGCTTGCATGAAGAGTAACGCCTCACTTACTCTACAGGGCTAATAACATGGAGCCTGGATCCCAAAAACCGCCTCGTCAAGGCAGGGCAATTAAAGAGTGGGAATTCCTGGCATTTGGTGACTGTCAAAACATCCCATTATGGTTTTATGGGGAGGAGGGACGAGGACGTTAACGACCTCATTGTGGCAACGTGATTAGGAATTTTGGAACTGAGGGTGCATGCAGCAAAATAAAGACAATGCTGCTTAACCTTTACCTTTGTTTTTACATTTAGGGTTACTTTCAAGTTCTTACAGGCTGCATGTGCACATTTACTCTAAATAGCCTTAAAAACAAATTAAGATAATTAACTAAAATGGTAGTACTTTTCCAATTAGTAATGTTCTAATTGGTCCAAAGCAGTTTCCCTTGGTTTCTGTTTGCAATGGGAACAAAAAACGGTTTTGTTGGTGAGTTAGTCCTTTTTCTGCAAAGAAATATGGCTGAAAATATTTTTAACTAGTATAAGCATCACAAAGTAGTTGTGAATCTAAGGAATCGGTAGGGGTATCAAACCTTTTGATTTGGTAAAGACAATCTTAATCAGACATCTATGGGAAAAAACATATTTTGGGAAAGTAAGTGAATGGTCTGTTTTATTAGAGAGGTTTGGAAGGTTTTGCGCCAAATTCACAGAAATAAACTTCACCTAGACCTTGCCTCGACCCCACGTCCAGCTCTTACCTCCAATAAAGAAGTCCTATAATGTCAAGTTAAGTGTGATTAATGGCAGTACCAGGCAGAAAGGCTTTTCTGTGTACAATACCTAGAACTTCAATACAGCTCCCAGCATTTCATCTGTAATCCAAAGAATGTATAGAAATATTTGAGTCTGTACAGTACATCCATGTTAAGACATTTGACAAGTCCTATGATCACTATTTTTAAACTACAGCAGATCCAGCCTATACAATTGTAAGGTTACCTTGTTATCTTGAAAAAGTACCATGATTAGTTTTCATTTTGTGTTATTGGGCATTCTCTGAGAGCAGCAGTCACGTCTCAGAGTGGTTGATATCTTATTTTGGAGCTGGAATTCTTCATTCCTGTCCACCTTATAGGTTTATCGGCTAATGCGAGAGCTAGCTGTCGAACTGACACCCATGGCAGGGGAGAGTTTATCATTCTGCTGACAGGCTAAATAACTTGTGCCGAGGCAACAGATAACAAATGGGCTCAAGTTGTGGCTTGAGTGTCTGTGTGTTAAAGACAAGAACAACTGGGCTGCAGCAGAAATAAATGGTCTTTACTTTTTGGCATATGGCCATTATTCATGGAGCACCTGAAGTACACAGAAACAAGAATAATAATAAGTGCTTTCCACAGAGCACACATTAAGTTGAAAACTAATGCATGTTAATTCAATAAAAGGTTTTAACACAGGGATTTTACTCTTTGAAAAGCCTGCATTGAGTGACGTGAATCATAACCATTGATGCTTATCAGGGTTGCAAAGATTTATTTAGATAAAATGTGGATTGTGCTTGCAATAAAGCAAAAGTCACTTTGTCTAATTTCTTGAAAAATCCCAAATTTGTTGTCATTAGTCTGAAAGTAAGGTTTGTATTTTACAGTCAAAATAAAGGAAAACTTTAAAACACAAATTCTGAAATGCACATTACATGTTGTGGAGGTGAATAATGAAAAACGTACATTTCTCCACTGCCAAGAGATTATGTGACAATATAACCTACCCTATTTTTTTTATTTAATGCTTGTTTGGATATTCAGTTTTATTAGTTTAGGAAATGAAAACTAGTTCTTTAAAGTCAGGTTGACGCTTTCGTTATAGATTACTGAGCTTTAATTGTAGTGCAAGTACAATTTCACGTTTTTGCATGGGTTGGTTATAAGCTGGACTGCAACATTTTATATTTGGTAATTTACCCATCCATCAACGATAATCTATACAACTAAGTGCAATTTGCATGTCAAATTGCTTCCTCTTTCTAGTTGTCTCATCTGCATTTGTGTATTTAGTTTATGATTCCTGCATGCCGAATCATTAAGATTTTAGGACATTGAGCTGATTTCATAAGGCAAGCCTGGATTTGTTTGTTTTGGCTGCCATTACTCATCCCTCATTATATGCCTTCAGGATCTGGTGTCAAAGCAGCAGGCTAATGAGCTAAGGCTGTTGATAGCGCCACACTTGTTGTTCACCTTTGCCTCGTAGGTGTCAGACTGTCAGTAAGAACCCCAGCAGGCTTCAGGAGTTTACTGCAACTACAGCACAACATGGGCTACACAAATCAACTTCCTAGTGAACAAAAAAATGATAGCACTTACAAAAGACCTCCGAAAGACGATGCACATTCTTGTAGCTGTGATGTGTCAAAGCATTAACAAATGCCCTGTTAAACAAATGCCTTGTTTCTGTCCCACTCTGCTCTCTATTGACAGCTGTTTCTGCAAATACAGTAAGTGAGATATACCGTGAGGCAACCAGGGTGCTGTCTTAAGCCGTGAAAATGTGCTGCAAGAGATAAATTCCAAGATGTCAGATGAGCTGTCAGTGTGAAAGAATACTCCGGTCATTACCAACTTCAGATCTAGCTCGCATGCAAACTCCCCCTCCCTTTTGAGCCAGACCCCTGCTGAGGATGTGCCGGACTTTCCCACACTGAAAAACTGACTAGCATGCATTGGACCATATTTTACTGTTTCCTCCACATGAGAACACGTTTTTCATGTTTTTTGGACAATGTTTTCATTTGACTTTTTACCTGCAAAAGTAGAATACGCTTAAATCCATTCATTCCCATGGGTTACAGCTATTGTCAATGTTGTGGGTCAATACCCAAAAGTAATCAGATAAGATATGCAACAAATGTTCCTGTGTTAACTCAAGACCTGTTAGGTGTTAAAATTTGCTTGTTGCAGATGTGTTGTATTATGGTAAATGCTTTTACATGCTTATTTTGACCAAGGAGTTTATCTACAAAACCTATTCTGGTAACAACACTTCCGCCGATGAAAACATTTTCAAAAATGCAATCTATGATGTCCAAGCAGCGGCTTCATCACAATGTTAAAACCTACATTGGAATGGTTTGAAAAGAACTCGCCTCAGCTGTCAGATATCCTTATTAAGGCTGTCTAATAAGCCTAGGTTACAAGATGGTTCTGAGAAGTAAGCGATATCCGCAAAGCGGCCCACACATACAATAAGGCAGTGAGCCTTAGTGTGGATTTCCTACTCAGGGCTGAGCATACTCTAGGCCTATTTTTGTTGTCCTGATCTCAGACAACCCTGGACCGCATCCAAGATGGTTAAAGTAATATCCACCGGTAATGCTGCTCGATCCTGTTGCCTCCACTGAGACTTGCGAGTTGGGGGGACGGAGTTTAAGAGTGACACGGCAATACAAGTTACAAATTCCCAGGAACTTTGTCTAAAGTCAATTCTGTGAGACCTAAGTGTGAGGAGGAAGCATGCCAGTTTTGTGGTGTCTTTCACTTGTCTTTGCAGTCTTGCTCAACCAATAGGGAAATGAGTTCTCCTTTTATAGAAACCCCCCAATGCAAGATACAAAATAGTCCATGTCCTCAGTTAAACTGGATACCTGATTAAGAATAGGGTCCAGGTTAACTCTCGAGCGAGGTTGTGGGCACAAACAGTCATGATAGGGCATTCCGTACACAAACGAGGCCACGTTTTGTCGTTTTTACGCTGATAACCTGTGAATTTACGGCAACTGGGGCCCCTATTCTTCCTCTCTCCCGTGGAGATAAGGGGTGTTTTTCTTCTGAAAATCTACAGGGGGTTGGGTATAGTTAAAGGACACACTCAGCTGCTAGATTAACTCATCAACGCCGCATTGCAGGGTGTCAACAGAAATGTTTCACACACAAGACCGACAAGGAATGAATACCATTTGGAGGTCACAAGTGGCAACCCCTCAATCCTTCAGGCCTTTAAAATGTTAGTGTCTGCCTTTCAAGAGCAAGGATGTAACCTCTAAACCTTTGAGGAAAAGAGATATCATCTCATGTCAGTTTCTATAGTGGATTATGACTGATCAAGCTCATAAGACTTAAACCAAATCAATCATTGGGGATAAATTGTTTGTTGTCATTTAGTAGCTACAAATATAAGTTACATATTTAAACCCCTGATGTCATTCACGTGTCCAAATATTTAACAATAAATCAATTTGACATTTAGAAGATGCCACCCTTAAAGAACACAGCAACACATACATTGCCACTGTAAAATCTCCATCTGAGGCCCAGATTCCAATCAATCTTTCTCGAAACTAAAAACGGTTATATAAAGCTTATAAAATCAGTTTCATACCTGAAAACAGATAAGAACAACACCATAGCGGATCAAACTTTCCATGTCTCAAAATACACAACACTATGACAAGCTCAATAAACAATCTTGAAATACACCTGCAGTGCGTAGTTTCTTGTTTCAGCACCAGAAACATGATTCATATTCCTTTTAGCTGTGCCCCTTCTCCTTAGCTTCGATGAAGAGCATATTTTCAGGGAACTGAAAAAACAACTGACAACCGGAGACGTGGGATCATCTTCAAAAGAAATTCATATGTCTGTGGCATGCTGTCTTTTAGCTGCTTGAGCAATGTCATTCCTTGTAGTTTAAGTCATCTCAACTCCCCGTGTAATCACTTCCAAATTTAGATTACGGTGCAAGGTTTAAATTGGTTAAGAAGCCTTGGTCTGACCAGTCAAAGGTCTGGAAAAGGACAGATAAAAGTTTCAGGATCTTAAAATGAGTCCCTTGGTGGACTCAACTTGCCAGGTTCCTCACCCTCTACAGCGTACAGCGGATTGTGAGGCCTTTGCACTTGGCAGAAAAGTTTCATTAGCTGCTTAGGGAAAGTCATTGTTTTCCCTCTAAAGCTGCTGTGCACTAGGGTGGCATGGCTGCCATGTTGTGCCTGTTTGCTTTAGATTTGAGGAAAATCCAGCCACAGCCTTTCGTTAGGGCACGTTCAGACCAAAGAAAGCAATCTAGCGATTTGCGGCAGAGTTGCGCGGCGGTGTTCGTTAAATGGGCCATTTGTGTGATGTTTTGTTGCATTATTTAACCCCACAGTGTAGTACAAGCAGAGTTAATATTTCACAATTATTGTTTTTAGTCAGATTAGTTATACATATTGACATTTTGGACCGTACTTGAAGGCAGCTTGAAAGAGAAAAAAACAAGAGAAGGAATGATGTGCTTGACGTAAAAAGTTCTTGTGGAAGTGACAGAGGCAGGGAGGTTTACTGTTTACTGTACCAGACTCTCAGACCGCCTCAACACAGACTAACAACAACTAACAAGTCGGATAACTGATTTTTCAGCTCCTCCCTGCAGCCACCCCAACTGCAGCCTAAATGCCGTACCCATTCAAAATAAATGGGAAGACATGCGTTTTCCCCAGATCCCCTGGCAACCGCCTGACAGTTGGTGGCCCCTTCCCTCTGGAACCTCCGGATAAACAATCTGCATACCATCAAGAGGTCTTTTCATATTGCTTTGTCATTGCATGCCAGATTCTAAGAAAAGTGGTCAAGCCCCTTGTAGGAAGGTCCAACTCATCCCAAGTAGCTGAAGTCAAAGCAAGCCCCATATGAACTCACAGAGTCCTATACTGTGCATGGCTAAGACAGAAACAAAATGAGCAATATCATAAGTGTAGATGTCATTGTTAACTATATGAACTTAAATTCAAATTAAACTGAACACATTTCCAAACTGAAAATATAACCTCTTTGGTGGAGGTAATAATAATAAAAAATATGACAATGTTACTGATAGAAGGACAAAAGTTAAGTCAAAATCTAATAGTGGCCAAAATCCAAGATGGCTCAACGTATTTGGATTCAAGTGTCAACCTTAAAGTAACTCTTATAACCACGGCCATTCCATCAAACTCTGAAATCAGTTAAAACTCTTTGCTATTCTCACTGAAGCTATGGCTGTAGGGTAATCAGCACAAAACTCAAATTTGTCTGTCATGCCTTTCTGTCAATGTGGGACGTCATGACAGTGTTTTCAGTGTTGGGTTCCTGGTGCCGTTTGGCATCAGCAGGGCGTGGGAGGTTAAGGGGCGAATGGCTGCGTTGGCCCTGTGAGCCCCCCTAGTTCACCTAGTCCCATGGGCTGGCGCCAGGATAGCCCCGCTAGCAGCCGGTGCAAAAAATAACCCTGCTGCAGTTGTCGGGAAGGGGAGAGTGACGGGGAGAGCATGTCACACCAGCGGATCAGGTTTCAGCGGCTGTCATCAGAGAACAGTCATTACTTCTGGGCTAATTATCTCAGGCCACGTGTAAACAAACAACCTGCCAGTGTGAAGACTACCTTGTGTTAACAGCTTAAGGCTTCGGTTTTGTCCTTTTCACTTGTTTGATGTTGGCATTAATTCTAAAGTTGGCTAAAGTCCTTGTGTCCCAACGGGCAGTTCGGTTTAGAGGTCTAAGAAAAGACAAATACAATACATTGTGACTTGTAAAGGGCTAAATGTATATCTGCTGCTTCTTGTACATCATTTTGTGATTTGGAAAAACACATAATATCCTTGAGTCAACTGTACTGCATTGGAAACTGTAGCTACGTTTTAAAAACAACACTGTTTTGAAATTTCAAATTACATTTAGTTTGGCAATGAAACAAGGGTAAAATTAATAGATAGACAAATAATTATATTTCAGCTGTTTATCATGATTTTATTTCATCAACTGGACTCTGACAGGACCCATGAATGCACTCTGTGACTGAAAACTCAATCCAGCTCAGCCCAGCACCCAGTCTCACATTCCCCAGCCTTCATGGCACATTTACAGTTCAGGCTCATGTTTCTATCACAAGCTTGCCATACCATACCTGTGTACTGCGCCCACAGCCGGAGACCAGTTGCGCGTGACCCGTGGTAAACTTGTCTTCATCTCTTCAGGGTTGAGTTGTGCCATAAACCGCAGTTGCAATGATACATAATGATTTTAGTGAAGGAGTAAGGAGGCTGGTTATTTTAAAATAGTAATGTTGCTTTAAACTTTGTTCTCACATTAGATAATACATTTCCAAATAAAACTGCAATAATGTTCTTGCACAGGCTTTGTTTTCCAGTTATTTTCCTGTAAGTCTAAAGAGGCATTCCCCTTTATTGACCTCAACACCCTGTATGTTACTTCATTATTCAGTCACATCACAATCCTAACACAATCCGTGTAAGGAAAATCAAACATTTTACCTGTCATCCAGCAGCAGGTTTCATCTTCAAAAGGAATTTCTGTGATCCTGCACATGTCTGCAGTCACTCTAGAAGTCTCTTTCTCAATGTACAAATGTCATGCTACTTCAACTGCCCAGGCACACATTAATGTGTGTCAGTATATGATATATGTTCAAAAACAGCTTTTTAAGAAGCAACCTGCTGCTGGGTGACAGGTAACAATGCAGGTTAATAAACAGTATATAGCAACACGAAGCTATCGACAACGTTACGCTGGTTGCTCCATTTTTACATCTGTTACTTATTCAGTCTTTCTTTCAAAATCTGTGCCAACTAATTTGGATGTCCAAGCGCTGCATGGGCGGAGACAGATGATATTGTGGCTGAGATGATGTGCGTCAAAGCATCGCGCTAGAGAAAGGGCAAAAATGAACCCAGGTGTCATGTTTCCATCACTGCCGATCGGACATGAAGCCAATGAATACTTGTGGATGCTGCAGAGTCAATTGTCCAGGGACTGAATGTTGATTTTAACCTTTCCTCTACAGACAAAAGACAGATATTAGTGGGTGTTAGAGGTTACTTTGGCCAGTGGAAAGGGGGCTTTGCTGTACAACAGATGCTAAGAGCAGCATTTACATTGAGCTACCAGCTAATAAAGTTGCACATTTGTATTAAAGATGCATTAATAATTCAATTAGCAGTATGGTCAACTTCTGTAAAAGCTCTTGCCATCATGGACCTGTTAAAACATGTTGAATGAAAGCAGTAAGTGATCATGTGAGTGTGGCGCACAATTCATGACTGATTTAGCCTAGCCTAGAGCTGATCAGTGTAGTACAGGGTTGAGATATTATTCAATAAAGCATGGCGTAACGGAGATGCAAAATGACATTAAGCCCCTGCTTGAATGCTGTCACTTACGTCCTTCTGGGGGTTGTCAGGTCTAACTGTACATTATTAATTGCCCTCTTATACCCACCTTTGTTTGGAGGTGTTTACAATGGCCAAGAGTTTCTACTCTAATATTTATATATGCCTTCATAACCAAATTACTTGATCCCAGAGACATAGCTAAAGACCTCATTTGCATGCTAGGGCCTTTTTGAAGGGCGTGAGTCAACAGCAAACATTACTGCACTACTCTGTCAAGCGAATGAGTGACATTTCTAATGGAACATGAGCGCTTTGCTGAATATGGATTTAGCTGTGCCATTAGTCTGGGGTACTTTGATGACCACAAGAAATGTGATAGGTAATTGATTTGTAGGAGCAAGTTTTCTCATCCCCACCAATCCCTATTAAGGGGCTGTGTGATCCCCCATCTGCTAATTGGGTTAGCTGCATCAGTCTGCGTCCGAACTTGAGAAGTGTCACTAATCAGACTCTGTTTATCTACCATTATGTCGAAGCGAGAGACTTAGTTTTATGGTATAATTATACCTCGCAAGACAGTGACCTAGCTAACCTTATTTTGTAATGCGGAGCACTTTGGCAGGGTCCTTTATGCATACTGGGCAGATTTTGTCGAGCTTTGTGTGCTGTTTTTTCGCTGCCTGTATCTGCCTCAGTCCCTGTCTAATTGGAACATGAAATCTGAGCGCAACAAGAATACGGAGAGAGTTCGATTAAAATTTCTTATATCCTCCAGATGGCATTGTCAGTGTGAAGGCACAGAAAATCCATGAGAATGTAGTTTTTACCCACTGTCTTACCTTTGCTTTATTTCAATCTACAACAAATAAGAAGCTCGACAGTTGATGACAATGACCCAACAAGGAGTTCAAAAGTAATAGGTCAAAAAAAACTTTGAGTGGAAATGCAATCCATTTTGTTGTGGCCCTGAATGTGATGTGATCGACACTATTCACTGGCAGTGAAGGCCTCCCCGTGCCCTCGCCAAAGACATTTGCAACTGGTGTCAAGGCCCTATAAATCATCCTGTATCAAAGAGGCCATGTAACGCTTTCTACATTTCAACATATGTGGAATCAGAACGTGTCTGTCATCAATGTGAGCCACTCTAGGAGAAAAAGGCTTTTTGGACGCTTTTCCCAATGTAATGCTTACCATATGTGCTATTGATTTGGGAGGTTTTACCTGCCACAGTGGGATACTCCCAAAATGAGGTGAGGCAGACACTGTCATACGTTTTTTCAATAGTAAAGGATTAGGTCTGTAAACTAAAATCAACAAAGTGGATAACTACATAGACATAGCAAAAAAGACTAAGTGCACTATGACAAATCTTTGTACTTCTTTTTAAAAACATTGTTTTGCCTTTAAATAGCCTCTAAACACACAGTGATCTGGCTCATTTGCCTCAAATGAGACAAACTCCCATCCACTCCAACTGGTGCCAGGATGAGCCTATTCATCTTAATATTATAAATGGCTCCCACCGTCATCCAAGGTTTTAAGTTCCCAAAGCAACTGATCCTGGTCTTGTACTGGCCATATATCTCCCTTTGAAAGCTAACTCTTCCATCTCCTGCTGCTTTGTATTTAAGGTTGGCCCTCTATCTTTGGGTTAACCTGTTTTCTCAATGACCATCATAACTTAAGGAAAGTGAGGAGGTTCCCAGTTTCTTGAGTAATTTAGGAATCTCCATTTGTGGTCTCGGAGGTTGAGGATAAATGAGAATACAAATACAAATGATAAATGTTTAAAGATTTTTTGGTCCCTGTGTTGTGACCATGGATGTTTTTAAATTTAGAGTTGCTGCCGCAGAATTAACCCTCACTGGTGCTAAATAAAAACATCTATCAAGGGATGGACTGTCATGATGCCCATATTACTGCTCTGATTACAGTTGGGTTATCACAACATGTTCTCTTTTTGTGTTTCCTTATAATACCACTTTTTCCTTGTTAGTCCTGGTGCTGTTGATTCCTGTCAAACAGTGATGACTAACAAGTGAGTTACAGTAAAAAAAATCTTTGACCCAGATTATTGGCTTTTAGAATTTGTTCTACAGTGAAGGAAACTTGTTTTCTTAGAAAGTTGTTATTTAAATTGCCCTTTAATTCATTGCTTAAAAGAAATGTAAAGTTTGAACTTCACCGGGTGTTAATTCTACTCATCATGGACTCTCTGGTCTACAGTACAGGTTAATCAAACTACTGGTATTGTTCATTCATTTATAAAATTAACATTTATTTTTACAGGGTAGGTTTGCTGAAAATATATGGTGAAATAATAATACATTTAAAAGGACAACTGACATAAAACAATGTGCATGCTTAGTGAAAGCAATCACAGGCAGACAGAGAGTGGTTACTGAGACATGCTACAGAGATGTTACAGAGAGGTATATGTGTATTGGATTTTAGGCCAACTTGGTTTCATATGGCATAGGCCTGAGCAGCAAGGGCGATACATTAGTTTGTAATTTAGCATTATGACAAAGATTAAGCACAAGTGGGTACTACGTTTCTAAGACCAAGAAGGCCAACCAACTTAATCACATAGATACACTGGTGAGTGTTCAACCGGCCTCAAAGTGGAGGCGGCAGCATGTCAATATGTAACAACCCAATAGTCCACAACTGAAAGGAAAACTGCATCAACAGCTCTTTCTTCTACATTAAAAAAATGCTGAAATATTGTTGTTTTGTGAGCCCTTCTAAACAAGTTAGAGTGAAGATATTGAATTGCATATTATTGTAATCCACACCTCTGGATCTGAAGGAGCACATCCCTTTTTGTTGTATTTCAATTACTTACCAATTTAACATTGAGAAGTTCTTCTACTACTACTTACAATTATGACAACAATGCCATTATAACCATAATGAGAGGTTTACATCATCAAAGCCGTTCAAGCCATGTCATCTTCTTATTTTCTATTTTATCAGTCTCCATACGATTACACATTGGACTGAAACGTCTTTCTGAGTGAAGACAACAACACTAAGCCTGTTGTTTCTCTAAACAACAGCAGGACATTTCTGATCCTAACAAGGATCCATGTTTAACTTTGTTGTCTGGAACGGAAGGCGATACCTGCTGGGAAGGAGGGATCATCCTCGCCAATTGTAAATACTCAACACATTCTGTAGCCGGAGCATGCCGATTACAAAGCTCAACTATTCTGGGAAGCCTTAACCTCCGGGCCACGCTCTTCTCTTCACAAACTGAGGCGGACTTAACATTCCTGGCTCAGCGTATTGTGTCACATGTAATCAGGTCGTAAAACAGTCTACTTGCACGCACTCTTGATACAGCAATTAACACTTCGGATTAACTGACAGGCACGTTTCAATGTTGTTTTAAAAACAGGACCAATATTCATACCCACAATAACAACACAACACAGAATTATTATTTTTTTTAAATATACATGATTCTCTTGCTGGGATTCTCCACATCACACTCTTCTGGGTTTGGCTTTGAAACTTTCACAGTAATCCATGTTATGAAGTATATGTGCTAAACATTGAAGTCTAAAGTGATAACGTTACTCAAAGACAAATCCCAAAAATGGCTTTTGCTGCACTCAATATGGTTGTGATCAAATGAACCGAGTTCTATTGGAGAAGCCGCCGCTTTCTTTGGTGGCTGGTAAAGATATATCCGGCAGCCGCAGCCGTCCGATATCGAGAAGTGGAAAAAGACGTATTTCGAAACGATCTATGTCATCCTTACAGCTGCTGTGTTGTCTTAAATTACCTTTATGCAGCGTTTCCAAAGAACAGATTGTATTTCTTTTGACAGTGTTTTCATCCAGATTTTTCCACAAATGCAGGCAAAAGATTTATTTACAATTTGTCTTCCTGATAGCCGGTTTCTTCCACCACAAGTCTTATAGAGTTCAGGACATGGATTACGGTGTGTAAGTGGTTGTAGCTGATAAGAGTTAGTTTTTAAATAGGTATTCATTATACATTGGCATTTGTACAGGGCCTGGCATGGTGTTTGTCTTTCTGAAAGGATCACTTCAAAGGGCTTGGCAAGAGATGAGATTGAACTTTATGCCGAAGGTGAAAGCTGTAGATCTTTACTTCTACATCTTTACTGCTTTACTTCGACACTGAGAGACTTTGTCATTTGAATCGTAGGCTAGGCTAGAGTAAGCTCTTATTGGTGGTCCATTCACGCATTCAACTGATTGATAGCAGATTCAATGCCTTACATTTTAAAATGTAATATGATGCAAACTTGTCAACAAAGGCAAATATAATTTAAGTGTAGCAAAATGGACAGTTTGTCTCTCTTCATGAAGAAAAATTAAATCCACGTGGAAACTTTATATGTCAAATCAAATATTGTGGCTGAACATTGTGTTGAAACATCTGCGTTCCCCAGACAGTCTTATTACATTATTATTTACAACCAAGTGCATGATATGGTTGTGTGGCTAAAACCAGTCAAGTATCATCGTATCATCGTAGCTGTTACCCTATTTTGTATCAGTTAAGTAAGTGGAGCCTGTGTCTTCATGGCATGGTGCAAATTCCTGTGATTAATGTAAATGATAAGGAATCTGCAACTCTCCGGATTCTGAGATCCTGGGGATTAAAGGTTCAAGTTCCAGTCGACACTGGAAAAGGATGACTCACTGTCCGGCCCGGGCGACTATCGGGTGTCTCGTGCCCTCCCAGTTAAGAAAGTGAGGAAGAGTAAAACTCTCACAGCGCGGTCTAAAGCTTGAAGGGAAATAGCAGCTTTCCTCTCTGGCTCAAGAGCTGTGTCTGTGAAGATACACAGCAGAAAGAAAGTAAATATGAACTCCTTTTTCTATTGAAGGAACCTTCCAGGTTTTCTGATGCATGAGATTTAAAGAGATTTCTTTTTCAAATTTAATGTCCCACATCAAAATAACAGAGCAGGAATTGTTGTTAAAAAAAGAATTAAATATCCCAAACACAAAAGTAGATGATACAAAATCTATAAAGCGTGAGTGTGTGCATGCAGAAAAAGACAAAAAGACAAAAACAGAACTGACACAGAAAAATCATGAAAAAGTGTCTGGAGATGTTCAAACTGCTGCTGTGATGACCTATATCCCCTTCAAGGTTTCTGTCCATTTCATTAAAAGACTCTTTCATTGATCGCTGTCCTTGGTCTGAGTCTCCCCTTCGGCCGTGTCTCCATTAACAAAGTTAACTCTTTTATACGGCGACCTCCTCCTACTCCTCTTGACCCGGGCAGACAGCTGTGCTTACCTTAGCATAAAGTGCCACAATAGGTCATCATTATCAAATTAATCAAAGCTGTCACAACACAGCACAGTGCTGCGGTCATCTCTGTGCCGCGCTCGAAAACCACTTAGATCATGTAACACTTGAACGTGCAGCAAAGGAGGCGTGCAGACTTACACACACACGCACACACACATGCACACACACACACACTTTTGCTCATGAAAGCACACACAGATGTGTTTAAGAACTAGAAGAGAGTTCTGTTGAACTCTGTGTTGTGATAGGAAACCTTTAACGGGTGTTAAGGAATTACTGCATTTTATGGAGTTTTTGGGAGAGCCAAAGACTTAACGCCTTATCAGATGAGTCAAATTCTTCAGTAGAGAACAGTAGCTAGCTAAGTTTTGATAACAGGAACATATAAGAGGAGATAGTGTCAGTCAATGAAATGGTGTAAAAACAAGCCGACTTCTGTATTCTGAAATGACAAAGCAGCGTTAATGTTTTACAGCAGAATTATGACGTACGGATATATTTTATCATCAGTGGGTTTTCTTTTTTGTTGTTTACTGCATGCTGATTTTTTTTAAAGGAGTGGTTATAGAAAGTAAAGACAATACTATGGATGATTGGAAATTAGCTGCTGATTATGCACCCAATGCCACCCCAGTAAACAAACACCAGCACATTAGCTTTTTCATCTGTAAATATTTTTAAATTTGTATTATACTTAGTATTCGTAATCAATTAAAAAATCCCTACTCTTTATTTGTTTAATTAGATGGCAGATACATAATCATTTGCCTTAGTTTTTGGTCTTTATTTAATGAGAAACATCTTGTTCAAAACAAAAACGTAATATTTTTCTGAAGTTACACTAACAGGAACTCGTGGATATATTTTTGAATTAGAAATGAGCAAAACACTATTACTTGAATCACTGCATTCTAGTGTCACACTACTTCCTGTTAGTGATAATCCTTCCAGGGACTGAAGATATTTTTCTCTCACTTTTCTTGCAAATGTTTGTTGTGTTCAGTATGTGTGTGTGCAGGAAAGAGAGTTGTGGGGGGGGGGGGGGGGGGGGG
>NC_048416.1:25284044-25297168 GCF_013103735.1 Etheostoma cragini
CACACACACACACATACACACACACACACACACACACACACACACACACTCACATGCACACTGCAATCCCCAGGAGTCTTCTGGTCTCTGCTATTCACACCGCTCTCCATTTATAAACTGATTCACTTCATAATTGAAAAGGAAACATTGGGGCATGTTTGCCCAGTTAATCCATTTAAGATCATTATGTGCATTGTCAATCGGCTTGACCCAGCTGCAGAGCGGGCGAGACAATGAGGGGCTCAATCTACCCCCCCCACCACCCCCCTCTGCCAGGTCAGAGGGGTTAATGAATGATTATTTCTCACTTTGTAACACAACAGGATGCCGATTTAAAGGGCAACCTCCTCTCCCCCCAGCCCCCTATCTTGAGCATCCTCAGTGATGATGATGCTGTTATATGAAGATTAATGAGTTACAGCATCCACCTGGGATTTTGAAGGGTGCACATAATACCTTAACAAAATAAATAAAGCAATAAAGTCTTCGGTGTTGCATAAACATCAAGCATGTTTGATCTAATTACCATTTATTGCCATAATTGCCAATAATTTGAACATGTTGTTAAAGTGAACAGAAAAAAGACCTGTGTGTGTGTGTGTGTGTGTGTGTGCTTGTATCTCTAAATATAGATGGTTTTAAAATATACAAAACAGTGTTAAATATTAGCCACAATAATAATTGAAGGCTGGCATACGTTGAATTATATTATATTTTTGTTGCATTGTAAAAAAAGACGTACAATTACAACATAGATTCACATTGAGATATTTATTAGTCAACATGTTTGTGAAGAGGTAACTTCATTAACATACTAAATGCATCTAATGTCATGATGAATCTTACACTTGCACTTACTCAAAAGATTTGGTTAAGATTAAATAAACCTGGCATCGCCAGGTGATTCAGTCTCTGTGCAAACACCATGTTCTGGGTTCAAACCCATCCTGTATCTCTCTCACTCTCTCAAACAATTCTTTTCATCTAATTAATACAGACACAAAAAATGCCAACAACCAAGAATTGTTTTGTCTCAAATGAGCTGGACTTTGTACCATCATTCACCTGACATTGAATTACTGCCTGTGTAAACAGTATGTTTCCTCCAAATTATCTTTCCATAGCGGGGGAAATCAATTTCTTTTACTATTCATGCACAGAGTTATTTGTTTTTTGAAGAATGTCAAAAGTCCTGTGACTCAATTTTCTGATAAAATGTCAACTGATCTTTTACAATGAGTCATGGCAACTTATAATAGGCAATGACAGACATAACAGAGAACAGAAAAAAACACATAGCTGTTCTTATTCCAGTCCAATGCTGGCATTTGTGCCACTGAGCTCAGTGACAGAAAATAATGTGACAGGAGAGAAATTGACCTCGGGCTATTGTTTTTTTACAGCACCCGTTTGAAGTTGGAGGGCACTTCCTGCCCAGAGTCCTGAATGAACCATTTGTTTATGTCCTGTAGGTCTGTAAATCACTTAGCGCATCAAAGAGCTCCTTTCTGCCCCCATACAACAATAGGGGGTCATGCCAATGTGCAAACATGACAAGGATACAGAGCAAGAAAATGTTTTTGTTTCCTGAGGTGATGACAGTTGTGGTAAGATTTATGCAATGCTGACATTAGTTGTAGATAGTGTGGAAATCATAAAAGGCAGCTTTATGGGGGGAATATAAAAGGGAAAAGATTGTGATTATCATTTGTTTTTTAACGAAATTTTACTCATGTCTGCGGACTGTGCAAAACTTCTCTCCCAGTATTAGTTTGGTAACAACAACAAAATTAATTTTCATAACTGTTTCTAACCAAAAACCCGAATAAAGTCCAGAACTAACTGTTAGTCATCAATCGCTGAATTTTCTGTCTGTCTTCACATGCAAGGCCTGCATGCTTTTTTTTCATTGGACGTGTGTGCAATTGTTCAAATATCCTCATCATCAGTGCAAAGGAAACCTGTAAATGCAACTAAATTATAAACATTTCACTTCTGGGCTGATAAAATAAAAGATAATAGTTTACTGAATGCAGTTGCTGTTGCAGGGTGGAGCGTACTATTTCCTTGGCCTCGTAGTCTTTTAGAAGGAAGCGAGTGGCTTGCAGTCTCCCTCTGTAAACAGACAACGCTGAGTTATTCTGTTGGAAAAGTGGCAAATTCATTTTCACCTATTTCTCAGCTCTCAACCCATCACGCGAACCCAACACATTGCTGACGTCAAGAAGGGATTTGCTCGCCTCCCTTGAATATTCTTTCACAGTGGCCAGGTCCCAGGTGTCTTGTAGGTCTAAAAGCCATGCGAACAGGAAACCACAGAAGTAAGCTACCAACTACCGCCCCTCCCTTTACTCCAAAAGCCCTGGAAGATTGTAGAGTGGTGAGACTCAAGGCCAACAATGTGCCCACGACCCATGTTCACATCCTCTCTGGAAGCGTTGCTTTTCCCCAGTCCGTGGCAATATTTCGAGGCGGAAAAGGCCCCAGTTATACGAGGGCTGGCGGACCATTGTGTGTGGCTGTGATTCATGCGAAGCTGTATGCACAGTTAAGTAGTTACAGCGGCAGCCAGAGCCAAGGTATTCCCCAAAGGTTCAGTCAAATGAGGAGTTAATATTTGGCTTCATTCTGGGATGGATACTAGTAGAAGGAAAAACAATAGAAATGTAATTGGAGGAAATTGCAGATAATACATTACCTGTTTAAAAAAAGCTACCACAACTATTTGTAATATTACACACACAAGTTTGTTGTTTAAACCAACTTTTAGCCCTAAACTGTGGACATTAACTTATTTGGTAAATATTAGCAGCGTTTTGAGTAACTACATTCATGAAAGAAAAAGAATATAACCGTGGCAACCAAAGCAAGGATGAAGCTCTAATGAGTCTTAAATTGGTGCTGTTGATTGGTGATTTATCTGAGCTCAATGATTAGCCTCCAATTACTTTAACCAATCATTAGCTTGTTTTCAAGATGTCAATAAATGAGAGGCTGTGGTTTTTGTTTTGTTGTTGGCTGAGTTCTCTCACAGTTGGGCCGTTACATCCGTTTTTTACATTATATGTCTTGCTTTATTTGAAAAAGGGCACAATAACAATAGTATCCTTCAGACACACAGATTATACCCAACAACAGTGATACATGACTACGTCACAACAGCTACAAAACATAGTCAGGCTGAGGATTCCAGCTAATTTCGTATCCAACTCTTGACAGTTTAATCATCCTTTTAGTTACAACCTCCTCGTTCATTTACATAGATCATAAAATGCATGAGGGGATTAGATAATTCCTTGCAGAACCTCCTCCATATTAATAGCAACATTCACAACGTTATGGCACTTGCATTAATTTGTGTGGGCAATGACATTAGCCTCGATTGCCTTGCATTTCGGGCCAATTCGCCAGGGCAGTCGACTGGATCGGCAGCCCCACCTCCCACCCTCTCTCACCCCTCCCCTCAGCACCTAATGAAAAAGACATCAGCAGGCGTGGAGAAGGTCGCCCGTCCCATTCGCGGTGACCTCGCCGTGTCTCTGTTCTCCCTCTGACAGGTTTTGATGCGTCAGGGGTGGCTGGTTTCCCGGCCGGGCAGCGGGGCTGGGCAGGACAGATCTTTCTTACAGCATCACTTCCCTCGCAGCCTGAGGCGACAACCTTGCTTTCCTTCATCCTCCCCCATTCCTACCTGCGCCTCACCCTCCTTTCTCACTCGCCGCACCCTTGCCAATTACAATAATTGGAATGATAACCTTTATCTGTGCAATATGATACAAGACAAAATAATCAGTTAAAGCCCAGAGATCAGGTAAATAAGGACTTCATGTAACGTTTGAAAAAATTACAACAGGAATCAGAAATATGTTCTTCAACCGTCCAAAATGGTGCTCACTCCAAACATCCAGAAAATGGATGGATTGGTGGATATTTTCTGGTAGATTTTGTTTTGTGACCGCCACCAAGATAACCTATGTGAAATTACAACATTTTACCTGATTGAAACTACTACAAGATCTTAAGAGGTTTTGAGCAAAAACAAAACAACATTTAAAAATTCCTTGCCGTTTTTGTCTCGTCTAAATTCTTTTTATTCATCTTTTCTTGGGCATGTTTTTTCCAAAACTCTTTATGTTGCTAGCAGTGTCTTTAGAGACTTGAATCCTCCTGAATCCACTGATTAAGATCACATCCTCTAATCCAACATATGAGTTTCTGACAGAATTGATATCCAAAACATGACCAAGACATGCTTGGTCTTGGTGTGCATTTAGATTGAATTAATCAATTGTTGCTGGTGTCAATTGTGTTAGTTCAAGTACTGTTGTGATTTTAGCCCTGATGTTCATCCACTAAAAACAGACAGCTAGTTATAGCTAGATTTTGACTGATCTCAAAACAAAACAGACTCTTCCATTCTTTCTCTTATGACTCAGACTTTCTCAACTGTTCTTATTTTCATTCAAAAATATTAAGCTAAAATTGAAAAATGATAACAACCAAGCTTTATTTCCCTGCAAATCCCTATCCAATAGCATCTTAGCTTAACTCTACATGAAGTAACATCACATCTAAAGTGATCTTCATGTTCAGCCTGACACACCATAACAGTTGTCTTTATCCTAAGCCTCAGACAGACCGAGACATCCCTGCCTGAGGATCTCTGTAGGTAGGCCTACAGCATTACTAAATTTGATACGTAGCCCTGAGCAAGACCCGTCACTGTCACATCTAGAGTTGAAGTCCATCACCTTGCTTGGAGAGCAAGGTGACGATGGCTCCCCGGGTCCCCACCAGGTGTTCCAGTGTCCCCTTAATGAAACACAAAGGGCAGTCGGTTGAGACTGAAAGAGCCAAATTGAATCAGGGCCTCTCCTTTTGTGAGCTGCATTAACAACTCAATTAAATGCCAGCAAGCATCTGCTGCTATGCCAGTCTGGCATGACTACCTTACTGACTCTATCGTTCTCTCGTTTTTCAGATTAGGAGGGGGCGAGACACAAGCACAGAGAGAGAGAGAGAGAGAGAGAGAGAGAGAGAGAGAATAGGAGAAAGAGGATAATGTGTAGGTACTCTAATCCTTCTCACTGACATTCATAATAATCCTCAAGGTGAGATGTGTAATGCAAAAAATTCATAGATAGCAAGATGGCTTGAAATACATACATGCACACAAATACACCCACTATACACATTTTTATTGAATGGATCTGCATTAAAAGATACTTTAGAATACTTTAAAATTGTAATTAGGTTATTGATTTATATTTTATTTAGAAAATAAATTTATTAGAAAATAAAATGTAAATTGTCAAATATTTTTATTCAAATATTTATTTTGTTTAAAAAACTGCAAGTAGCTGTATAATAATAAAAAACAGATAAGAAGGACAGTAGCAATGAAATATCAAAAGCTGAAAGGGTCAAATTGTTGGCAATTTAACACTGATTTAACAGGTCCAGCTCTTTATTACAAGAAACATGCTGTAATCTGTTGTCAGGAAGCATCTTTCACAACCTCCTAAAGCAACATTAAAGCTCCTATATGTAACATGGCTGGAGGTTGTGCTGAGACAGAGAGAGGGAAACACGAGGGAGAGGATGGGAGGAGAGAGTGGGAGGAAGGAGACACTGCTCATCCCAGTCTGGGAGTTCATCCATCATTGGAATCCGTGTGTGCTGTAATTACTGTGTCAAATAGATGGGATGATGCCTGGGAGGAACGTGTGAGCGAGTGAATGTGTGTGTGTGTGTGTGTGTGTGTGTGTGTGTGTGTGTGTGTGTGTGTGTGTGTGTGTGTGTGTGTGTGTGTGTGTGTGTGTGTGCGCGCATGCATGTATGCATGCGTGATTGTGTGTGCGTATAAAAGTCTGCATGCACTGAGGACGTCTGCATGTGTATGAGAGATGTCCCATGGACACCTTATCTTCATAATCACCCCCCCACATACACACACCAAACCGATTCCTCCTCCACTGTCATCTGTCATCCATAGCCGGTGCTGTCAACTGGCGCTGTCATGCATTGCCAACATCAGGCCGTCAGGAGAGGGAAGTCTTAACTCTTTCAGTAGTGGAGCCCTTTGAGGGTTCAGGAGGATGCAGCTATTTAAGGAATGTGCGGCATTAAGGATGGATGAAGCAACTGAAACACGGGAAGCATGGATAATGTGGAGTGTTGGCGGTGCTCACGTTTTTTTCTATGGTTGTCTTTTGGTGTTCTTGATGTGCGCTATGGCAGACGTTACGTCACAATATTAGAGTTAGATTGATGTGGGTTTTTGAAATGTTAATTAAAAAATTAAAATGTTGTTTTTTAATTAGGACCAGACCTGCACTGAAAGCCCAACTTAGGAAGTTTTTTTTAAAAGGTGCTGTAAGCCATGTCACGCACATTTGTTGTCACATACAGCGAACATCTCCTCACCATCCACTAGCTGCACTATAACCAATTGTTACTGGATATCTTGCTCAGTAGTGTACCGTTTTCCATTAATACAGTTGAATACTGTAAATACTGATGTCTTTGAGGAACAAAATATTAACAGCAAGCTCCTGTGCAATCTTACAGTAAAAAAAGTCTTTATTTGTTACAGAAAGCTACTTATAATCTTTTAATATTTTCTTTTCTTTTTCAGTTAACTTTAAATCAGACTTAATCTTCAGTCTGTTTTATAGTTCATCTGACCAAAATCAAAAATTAAATTAAATTTTTTTTTTATTTGAGATTGAGAACACAATAGCAAGAAGATTAAGAATTAGTTTTCATCCGGACTCTAAAACCCTTGAACTAAGTTGTAAATGGAAAATACTGTAGGAACTATAAAATAACAGTATAATTGCAACCAAACAGCTGACAGTATAATACTGTAATGTTTATTTTCCATACAGCACAGTACTGTAATAGTTTTACAGTAGTAAACTGTTGTTGTAGAGTACAGTAGGTACACTGTAAAATGACAGTTTCAAGATGGCAACTGTAGCTGCCAGTAGGGTTAGTTTACTTTAATGTAAGAGTAAATTTTCTTACAGTGTGCCTGTCCCCAGAACACATTGTAAAAAATACAAAGGAAAGCGATCTCTGTCGAAAGCCCAGGGTCTACAAACAGCAACAAAAACGAGCTGTGCCCACCTGCACCACTAAAAATCTGTGCCTCCACAAAAAATCTGTCAGCATTCCGGCCAATAACCAACAAGAAGGATTTGGGGATGGGGGTGGGGGGTTAGTGCACAGAAGGGCGGGGACAGGATAAGGAGAAGAGAGGGCCAAGCTACTCTCGTTCTGTTTTAAAATACTTTGAACGTCAACAAGAAGCAGTGTCACCCAACATTGCTTAGAGCACCTTTAATTTAGTGGCCTTTTAACGTAGTGACATTTATACCAGTGAATCCCAACAAGGGGTACTTATGCCTGTACCCAGGGTACTTCTGCAGTTTCTCGGGGGAAATGGGGAGACTGCGTAGTAACGCACAGTTTTAATAGAAAATAAATCCTCATTTCAGTCATTTGTAACACCATATGTTGAGATTGGGGGCTAGTTAGCAATCGGGTAGAGAAGTTGGTACAATTTGCCAAAAGTGATGGACAAAAACTTAAAATAAATACTTAAATGTAATGCAAAAATTGTTGATTATAAATGATGGTATGGATGAAGGGTACATCAGACAACATCTTTTGGGATCCACTGTATATCATTTTGATTCTAATAAGTTACCACCAATAGCTTTTATGCTCTTATGAAAACTTCATACTTATATGTCTCTGCATTTCCCATGTTTGTCATTAATTTGAATAGTTAAGCTGTTAAACATTTCATTGTAAATTTACAGTATGTACTGGCAGCAGTTTTGCCAGTAAACTATTGTTTATTTACAGTGGGCATACTCATAGTATGATCCTGTATGACATTAAAACAGTAAGATACTGTGAGATTTTAGCTGTAAATTTACATCAAAGGTTTACAGTTTATCTTGTCTATCAAGCTTGTAGTGTTTTGAAAAATGCTTTGCTAAAATTGTTTAGTAAATGTACTTTTCTGCCACTGAGTACAATTGTGTATTTAGAAGCAGAATACACTGCATCAGTTTAACTTACAAACTCATTTTCACTTTAAAATCACCCTAAAAGAATCACACTGGCTCAGTGGGTAACACTGCTCCTAATAACACTAATAAGTCAACTATACTGACTCTGTCCAAGGTTTGAGTCCCAGTGTGGATACTTTTGGGGCGGCCTCTAGAACACCAAGTACGAGCATTCGCCTTATGTTGGCTGAGTTCTGCAGCTTCCCAGGTTGGAATCTGACCTGCGGCCTTTGCTGCGTGTCATCCCCGATCTCTTGCCCCCTTTCAAGTCTATCCCCTGTCACTACTATAATAAAGGGAAAAGACCCCAAAAACAATCTAAAAAAAAAAAAAAAACTAAACTAAAGGAACAAGCTAATAATGACTGCTCCTCTCTCCAGACTGTGCACAGTGGGAATGTAGGAGGGTGGGTGGGATAGGCATGGATGTACATCTTTTTTTGTGCTTGTGTCCTGTCCTCTCGCTTGAGAAGTTATCTGAAAAATGGGGAGCGTGTCCATAAGCCATATGGCTCGGCAAGAGCAGCGACGAGGAGAGCAGCGGAGCACGTAAAGAGGTGGAAATGGTGTTAGCCGCTTGGCTGCTCAATGTTGACAATCAAAGTCCTGGTGAACCGGTGAAAGATGTAAGCGGCGGAGAGGATCATGAGTCTGGTCACTCTATTTGGCGACGTGACAGGCCTGTCCTGATGGTGGAACAGTTTGATCTGTTAAGCCTACGGACTTTCCAACTGATTTCCGATGAGGAAACTCAGTTGACAAAGCAAGAAATATCTTAACAAGTAATTTGGTCTAGTGTCCTTTTCTGTTAAGACAAATGCCAAAATTAGTCAGTAATATAAAATGATTTGCCAGATTTGTATCAATGAATGAAGTGAAAAAAATCTTCATCTTGAATGTGGGTGATTGGGTTTGTCAACCTATATCAAACATAAATTGAACATTCAATAAATGATGTATTTCTAAATATATAATGAATGAATCAAAACAGCAGGTCATTTCACCTCTTCAACACAAGAAAATGTCAAGACAGGTACAGGTAAACAAGCATTTTTTTGATTAACCAACAGCAGATGCCATACATTGCTGCCATGTCCTTGAGCAAGGCAGCGCTCCAGTATGTTAAAGAAGACTCATGTGCTTCCAGTGAAAACCACTGTAATTAATTAAATGGGTACTGTGTGACTTCAGCTCCTTGCTTGTTTCTAATTTGTGAAATATGAACAGCTCCAGGCAAAATTCATAGGAACTCATAATGTTGGCAGAATTAATTGACAGATCTCAGCTCGTCTGTTGAGCCCTGGAAACTGCCGACATCTCAGCGCAGCCTTCCCTTTCCCTTTAATGGCAGTGCTGCTACTCTCAAGGGCTATTAGGGAAATGTAACATTTGGTGCCATATGCTTGCAGGTTGTTTGGGAATAGCAAAGTGGTCATATCATGACATGCTGTAGCTTACATTTTGCCAGTTAATTACCATCATGACATCAAAACTGGAAGCAAACTGCAGATGGCGCACGGGTAAAAGGCTCTCAGGTAGGGAGGCGAGGCTTCAGGGGAAGTTCATTAAAAGATGGAGTTTTCATTATGAAAGGTGAGGTGATTCTGGCTTATTGAATGAGTTGCAAATCTTCCCGCTTATTTTAAATTGGTGAATGTCATATATTAATCGTCAACTTGACACATTAAGATTAAACGGCGTACTAGCTGTTAGTTAGCAGGTCATGGCTGAATGATTTTCTGCCCAGCTGAATGTTTGAAAACAAGTTACATTTTAATGTAACTGAATATAATTATGTTGTCCATTATGGCAATCAGTGGTTAGCCAAAGTCCTGATATCCATTATTTTTTTTTATCCATGTATCTTTGTTTGTTTTAAAATTGGTTTTACTACCCACCTTGTATTTTCCTGCCCCACCCTGATGTGTTTCACCTGTTCCTGAACCTAGTGTCACCTGTCTCTTGTTATCTTGTAACCTTGTGTATTTAGTCTTTGTGCTTCCATGGTCTTGTGTAAAATCATTATGGTATTTTCTGTGTCAGAGTGCTGTGGCTTACTCTGCCGGTTTTTGTCTCGGTGTTTTCCCGTAGTTCCTGTTATTCTTTGTTACTTTGTTTTTGCACAACCCTCCCTGCTGTTTTTCTGGACACCTTTTGTTTCTACGTATTTTCATTTAATAAATATTAAAGCTCACCACATTGCCTGGCCATCTCAGCATTTGTGTCCAAAAATGTGACAAATATAAATTTCCAAAAATTTGGTACTGTTCCCTGACTTTCCCTGTTGTACCACCAGCAGGTCAAAATGTTCCCTTATTCTGTAAAATATCCATGCATCTTTGGATTGGATTGGCACAATCTGGTCGATCAATATTCTTGGTTCCCAGAGGATGTCTCCTCACACCCTTGGTGATCCCCTGCCCTTTCCTCTAGCGCATCTATTAGGTTGACATTTGTGGTTTTAAGTGGAATGTTCTGCCAACTATTGGAAGCATTGCCATTATATTTGGTGTAAACATTCATATTCTGACTTTTTGTCTAGTGTCAAGTTTGATTTAACCAACAATAAGCAATTGTTAGCACACTTACTAAACTAAGATGTTATAGCTTTTAGCATTAGATGTTCTTGTCTGGGAAAAGTCTTTAACCAGAAAGCTCCATTTCACTATGGGTCTCTATAGAACAAACTTGAGTGATATTTTACTTTACCAGTGCTACATTTCTAACTACAACAATAAAGATAAAAATCCACATGTTTAAGTTTGATATAAGTAACTCAAAAATAGAGCACAGAGCTATGGTTGTCACATGTGGAGTGCAGTACATGTGTGCACACAGGGACATGTGTATCTGTGTGTATGTGTCTGCATTTAATATCCCCTGCGATAGAGAAAGCCAACCCTGGTCTACAAAGCCCAGGGGCTCTTTACAGTGGGCAGCAGGCTGAGTGGCAGACCTCCCTTAATCAGCATGCTAGTACGAGAGGTAATTTAAAGACGCCTCGCCTCTGACAAAAATTAAATTGTGTTTTGATTTTCTCATTAGCCTAATCTCAAGTGGGCCTCGTTATTGTGTAATTTTCTTGCCTTGACATGACATCTTGTTTTGGGCGTTGACAGCCGTATGCCGCCGTTTTGGGGACAGGGGCAAGCGTGGCGGTGGTGGTGGGGGTTGGTCCATGGTGACAGCTCGAAGTTATTTGGTCGGCTGTTCCTTCTGGTACAGCTCCCGTCCCTTACTCCACAAACACACAACAACAACTGATGGGAGGCTAGTTGACGTTGATGGCTGCAGGGGGTGTTGAGGAGATCCAGACGTGTGCAGCCTGTGTGTGTTCACTTGGCAAACGGTGTGCAAACGAATCTTTCAATGTCACTGTGGCTGAAGGTTCATCATCTTTGCAGCCAAGATAATTCACTTGCCAATATGTACCTGTGTGTATCTGCAGTGGGTGCGGGTCGATGTGAGGGGGAAGACCTGCAGTCTGCATCACTCTGCTTCATCTGATTTATTAGTACTAATTATTATTTAAAATGGTCAGGAGAGTCATTCACCTCGTCCATATCACCTCTCCTCTTAGATTTTCCTCCTACTTAACCTTTTTTAACCCTATATGACATGACTGGGCCGACTGGAATATTTTATTATCAAGGTCTCGTACTTTGTAGATGCTTGTAATTTAGAGATTTGTCTAATTCTTCACTCAGCAAGAATCAATCTTATTAATAGCATTAATGTTAAATGCGATGTAAAACTGAAGTACTTCCACCCAAGCTAGCATCTATTTTGGATACAAATATGTACGTATTTTGATTTCAAATATTTTGCTGCCCATATTTTAACAGTATAATAGGACAACCTAGGAAAAATAAATTCACCACTCATTTTATCATTATGTGATTTTATGCCAACCAAGACCCCTTTTTCCAGTGAAACCTGGAATTTTGACTCCATTGTAAATATATTAAGAAAAAGAAGCAAAAGTAGATATTTATGTTCCTTTGTTGGTGTTTCTGGACTTCTGTATAACAAAGTATGAAAAAGCACATTAAAGCATGACACTCACTTTAGACACACTGGGATTAAAATATTGACAACAGACTCTGTTTTCTAACCCTCCTTGCCATTTTTCATCTTGGCAGCATTTATGGCAGAGGTGATAAATCACATCTTTTAGTATCCTGGATTCTTTTCTTGCCGCAGGTTTCTTGTCGCCAGTCTTTAGCAAGCCAAATGTGAAAGCTGGGACCTCGCCGTTGACCTCTACACCTGTTGTGGTGAATCTCGCTCCTAGTCAAGGTTTTAGGCAAAGACAGGACGTGAAGACAAAACTGCAGCAGTGATACATGTACTCTATAAGCATTAAAACCCTAAAACCCTATTTTCTATTTATTGTGTCTGAATTTATAGTTTTAAACTTGGTAAAGGTAAAACAAATAAAAAACAACAACTATGGAATTAGTTATTTTGTAATTTTTATTTTGCTTCCGCCATAAATGAGGCCATGTTGTTGCCGTTCAAAGCATGTGGAGCATATTGTGGACTGGGTAAATATGGTATTTCCTCTTGTCGTTGCTTCGATAAAATAGTCAATGGAAAACATGAACCTTTTTTTTTTTGGGAAAGTAAAGTTAGTCATATAATGATAAGAATTTAATGAGTGAAGAATTATGTATTAATAGTGTTTACATCAAGACTTTTTTAATCTCTGGGGATTTAAATTCAGTTTTCAGCGTCAAAATAACACAGTGAACCACTCCCTCCTTCTGTTTTTCACACTTTCATACATCAAAGTCAAAGAAGGAAGCCTAGTCCGAAGAGGTCGCCACCATCAAAACGATTTATCAAAGTGAACAATGGTGTGACTTCATCGAACCAACCGATGCCACATTTGCTGTCATCACCACAGCCTTGGTTCCCACACCTCCACGAAGAGAAAGAAAAGAAAAATGAGTCCTTTGACACATTTTACAGAAAAAGTGAGCCGGGTTTACAGGAGTCCTCATCCTTCTTTAAGCATATCCTGTTTGGGTGAGGGGGG
>NC_048416.1:25297178-25306811 GCF_013103735.1 Etheostoma cragini
GGGGGGGGTCACGTACACTTTGACCCTCGTAAGCTGTCAGGATTCCTGTCAAGGCTTCTAAATGAATGGCAACAGTGGAACTCCTTGGATTACAGCATTACTTGTCTTATTTTTAGTTTGTATGGGAAAGGACGCCTCTTAAGTGTTTCACTTAGTTCACACAGCGAGGACAAAACATTTAATTGGAACCTAATTTATTAGTTATCCTGTAATTAATTTACTTGTTGATAAATCTTCCAATGAAAGTAATGCAAAACTATAATACTCTAAATTACCTGAAAACTTCTATTTCCATCATTTTGTCCATTTCACAGTTTCCAAGCATCCCTCTCTTGGTCTAACAGCTTTAATTTACATAAAAATGAGCCTGCCTCGTGCGAGTGATGCAACATCTGTGCTGATCAGAATTAATTAAAATCTGTAATGTTGTGCAGCAGTGCTAATTCGCCGTGTTACTAGCGGCATATCAAGCGGCATTGTGCTATTTAGGGATGTCTATTCACTCCCCCTGATTGAGCCATGAGCTAAACACTTAACTGTACTGCAGCAGTTATGGCTGCTTCCTTTGTAGGGTTTGTTAGTAACGAATACCACAAATAAACATGTATTAAATATTCAGACTCCACAATGTACTTTGAGGCATTTTGTGATTTACCTTGAAAATCCATTAAGGATAGAGATAAAGAAATACTTATCCCCATTTGAAGATTGCAATTTTGTGTAATTATGTATACAATTTTTCCATCAGTGTTTTGATGTCCATGTTCAGCTCATGTATGTAAAATAAACCTATTTTTAATTTTTTCTTTTTTGATCTACTGCTGAAACCTAGAAATAGGTGACAGATATATCTTTAAAAAACTGATGTTGAAAAAGCATGTCAAAAAGCAGGAGTATGTGCAAAAAAGGCTTTTATCAATAAAAACGCTTAGTAAAAAAGAGGCCAAACTTGAACCCGGATTTCAACAAAACAAAATTAAGCTAAAGCCAAAAGAACAAAAACTGCTGCCTCTTCTATCCTCCCCTATACTCTGGGGATTTCCATGTTACCTTCTCAGCCTCACTTATCCGGACCCTACCACCTGCACAGGTAAAAAAAAATCTACATCACACAAAATAAGATTTCTGAAATACTGCTGGCATCACAATTCACTTATAGGTACCCACACCTACACACACACACACACACACACACAATCACACACACAGAAACACACACACACACACACATGCACACACACACACACACACACACACCAAAGAGCAAATCAGAAGTAAATAGAATGTAATTTACTACAGAACTATCTTACCCATCTTTTTCAATCTTGACAGCGCCCACCCCTCCCTAAAGAGAGGAAATAATGAGTCAAACCTGTTTGCACTATCCCTGATTGAGCAGCTGATCTACTCCAACAAAAAAGCATCACACACACACACAATAGGTTGAACACCTTTCAGCTTATGATCCTGGGAAACGATAAAAACAAATTAAACAAGCCTGTGTCATATACTCTGATTGATAAAAGACCTGAAATACTGGTCTGAAATTAATAATTACTTTCCATTAGTCTCATGATGAATGAGATCCAGCTGAACTTATTCTTGCTCTGAACTGCCATTATGTACATCATATACATGGAGCATGTTACTTGATACTGCTGCCTGGACCTAGACTTTGAGAATGGATTAACATTGTCAACACTGGTGTTAATAATAGTTTTCTTGCACAAGACAGTCAGACAGGCATTCCATGGATCATGAGTCTTTTCTCCTTGGATTGTGTGTGTGTGCGTGCTGCCTGCACAGGTTGCACATGTAAGTTATTACATAAGCCTGGACTCTCCAAGGGTGCAAAATAGCACAACAACCTGCTCTTTCTATTTCTATTCAGATAGGTTGTTCATGTGAATTTCTGTCAAAGCAGTGATGCCTTGTTAATTTCACTGACTAAAATCCACTGCCGCTGTATTTTACAGCAGGGAGACAGCGAAATACAGAGTTGTGTTCTTTCTCTATGAAAAACATCTTTGGCTGAGACATTGGTTTGCAGAAAGCAAGGCTGGTAACCATGCAGGTAAATCTGTGAACTGAAAGATTCAGCCTAACTGTCAATTTGTTTGTACTGAAATGACATGATAAAAACTAAAAACTAAAATCCGGGATTACTTTGACATCCTGAGGCATTTCTTTAGGAGGAGCCCTATGGATTTCGGAGACTTACATTATTTTAGTTTTGTGTGTTCATGATGCATATCCCTACTGGTAAATTAAATTGGACTTAGCACACAGGGTTAAAGGAACGATGGGCTAACTTGCTATGTTTGCAAATGGATGAAAATCTAAATAGAATGCAATCTAGCGTGTTCATCCGGCAGTGGTATAGAGCGTGTTAACCAGCCAAGGCAAGAGTTTCTGTTTTTTCTTTGGTAAACATACATAATCAACGCTAATTAGCTACAGGTGCTGACTCCACCAGCCAAATTATCAATCACTGGCTACTAATGAGAAGCCTGCTACCTGAACGCCCTGTACATTGTCCCTGGCTGATGAAAATAGAAGAGTAATAAACAATTTGATAATAGAGCCATTAGTGGTTCATAAATTTATATTTTTTCCAACTTGGAACCAGTTCCAAAATAGAACTGGCTATCAGACTTAGAACCTTTTTGTTAAAGACTTTTCTATATCTACAACATAATTTTAATGTAACTGTTGCAGTTTTGTGACAATAGTGTTTCAGCAGCCTACAAATTCCTCATCTATCAAACCTCCAGTTCATATGACTTGAACGACAAAGCTTCTGGTAGATTCACAATTTCATTGCTTGAAGCAGTGTATTACATACAGGCACACCAAACAGCACAGGAGCAGTAGAACTTAGGACATATTAACACTGTGGGGTCAATAGCACAATTGCACCCATTTAATCTGTAGAAGAGGATGTGGGACATGATAGGACAGGACGTTTGGGAGTAGGGACACTACAACTAATGGGATTTGACTCTTAACCCACGTGTGCATTAGGTGGGTGATGATCTGTAAAGCTGCGCTCCGCTGGGGTTCGCTAGCGAGTCTCTTTTACGCCGTGATCTATTGCCCCGCTTTACCTCCGATGATCTATCACACGGAACTGGCAGTAACGGATGAGAATGATCTGCTGGAAAAACTCTCTCATTTGTCTCTGTCGCAGCCAGTGAACTAGAGGAGACGCTAATACAGGGAGACGGCCCGGGGAGGGGATATAATTATGTCTCGGGTCTCTTCTGCTCGCTGGCTGAGTATGGAAGGCATATTAGGATATAACAACGCCAGGCCTCGCTTCCCTCCTTTCCTCTTTTCCCCTTCTTGATTTCTTTTCCCCTAATAGTTTCACTTGCAATCTCTAGGCCTCTGTCTCTTGTCATGCTCCTTTTACCATGACTTTCCCTTTCTATAATCTCTCTCTCTAAGCTCCTTCCACCTTCTTCCCCTAACTTGTCCTTCCACCAGCATAAAGGCTTGCCAGGTTTGCTTCTTTTTGTTTTCTATCTCCAGGAAACCTCCTGGTAATACTATCAAAAACAAATGCTACAGTGAGTCAAAGTCTCTTCTTTGGCATTTACATTTCGTTCTTGGATATTGTAACAGAGTAAAAACATGTTTGCATCAGCATGCCTGCGCATAAGCTAACACTATGCAGCTGTTTGTAAATGTGTAAAATTGTATCCTCTCGCAGAGTAAGAAAACAGACTTTTAAGATTTTCCAGCTTGTTGCCAGGCTTTGATTTTACAATACAAATACACTTAGTTAAATTATGAGTAATAGTCCTTTATTAAGAAGTATTGAAAATCATTCTTTGATTGCAAAATGTTTTTGGTATTAAGGCCACATGTCTAAATTCAAGCTCAAAATATGTTAAGTAGTGCACAGAGACAGGACACTTGTAAAATCAGATCCGTTTTAGTTCATAATTTGCAGTGATTGTAACCAAAACATGGAGCATACACACATAAGATAACCCAAGATATTGGTGTAATAATAATAATAATAATAATAATAATAATAATAATAATAATAATAATAATAATAATAATAAATGGAATTAATATAGCGATTTTCACAAACTCAAATCTGCTTCACACGGCAGGAAGATGAAACTCAGGGTTATCATAACAAAGAGGGTGAAGACTGGGGGAGTAAAGATAAATGGGTGGCCAGTAAGAGATGTTTGGGCACCAACGACTACTGTTAACCTCGCTTAATCCCTTTTCTCCAATGCAGTTTTATAGAATCATAAAATCGTTGCCTGGTGAAGACTATGGCTCTGTACAACACTATACAGGGGAAACTGAAACATGAAACTAGCTTTGTAGATAAAGAACACAAAAACCCGACTCGGACTGATCATCAGCATTAAATCTTAAATTCCATGCAATCTTTTTGCACACAAATTTGACTTGTTTTTTTTTGGGATTCACAGTGTGTAATTGATAAATTACGTATTGGTTTAAGAAATGCATTTGCAATGAGTTTTGACAAGTTGAATAACAACACTACTGTCAAAAAAGGGGAATAATTATTTTGTTTTTCAAAAGCTAATGCTAAAGCTAAACTGGATTGCTGGTTAAAATGTGTAAGAAGAAGGTAAGGTTGTAAGAAATTTGGAAAAGTGATAATTGTTTTAATTAAAATATCTTTAAAGGAACACGCCAATTTATTGGGACTTTAGCTCATTCACCATATGGTTAAAAAAAAAACTCTTGTGCATGGTTATGCAGGTCATCATTTGGATGATTCACCATATCCCCCAGAGTTATCTAAGTTCATACACACCCTTCTCATCTCTGTATGTTGTAACTCTATCTGGTGCACCCAGCGCTTGCCTGGCTTACCACGGATGCTGAAGGTAACCTTCTCCAACTAGCTACCGCTCCCAGTGAGTGACAAAATAACGCCAACTTGTTCCTATTTACATGTTGTGATTTGTATAGTCACAGGGTGTACAAATAAGAAGGTCACATAAGACACAGCCATCTTCTAACTGAATACAAACTGGGAACTATGTTCTCAGAAGCTGAAGCACTGCAACTTCTGCTAGTTGGGCGGAGTGATTGGTTAGCAGCACCCAAGAAGCCCCGTGCTGAGGAACAGAGAGTAACAACGGTGCTTTACAGATGTTGCCCTAATCACTCCACCTAAGTAGCAGTGCTTCGGCTTCTGAGAAAATAGATCCCAGTTGGGATAGCCTTATAGTTCGAAAGTTGTGGGTTCTACAAGAGTGGCACAGCAGTGGCAAGCTAATGACATATTACTGTCTGTAGTTGCAATTTGACTGTCTGGCGAAAGGGCTGCGTCATGCTTACTAATCACTGTGTCACCTGCTGTCAGACTGCTGCACTTAAGGGTAATGAAAGTGACCGTTGAAAGAAAGGCTCAGACAGCCTCAACCATAGGTGGGATCAGTGAAAGGATCTTCAACGCCACAAGTCCTTTGGGAACATATTGATAAAACATTTACATGGGAAAATAAAAAGTGGGAATATCAGCAATTCAAAAAAAGGGGTTTGTTGTGCTTTTGCATGTGAATGTTAAGGATGTTTAACATGGGCAGCAAATGGAGAAAGATTAGGAACTGTTGTCATATGGAATCTTCACGAGCAACGGCCTATTGCTTAAATATGCACAGTGGCTGAAAATAGACAACCATACATATGTTTTGATGCATATATGTTGTAAAAATTGTGGGCATGGGAGCAAGTCCTAGAGAAGGGACTAAGATGATTTCCGTCTCCGTGCTGTAGCGAAGACATCGCCCACTGTTAGTCACACAATACACACCCATAATAAACTTCCTGAAAGGAGCACTATACTTAAACTTAATTTTCACAAAAAAGTTAAATGTATAAAACTGTTGAGACAGAGCCTAATAGCTGAAGTTTTTGTAAATTATATAAAGTGTGATTGGTGACTGTAAGTGAAAGTATGAAGTAGGAGTAGCATTTTGATATTTTATTGTTTTTTGTAACTGAACGTATGCAGAAGTTAGAGGCAAGCAAAGAAAGTTGAATGAAGAACTGGATAATAATACTGTGAAAGGTGCTGAATCAGCAGTCACACATTAATGATGACCCTCATAAAGCTTAATTTGGAAATCCCTGAATGTCTCCTCCTGGGGTCTGTCTGTTGCAGTATGAATGATGTTTGAGTCAACAGGCTTTTTGGAGAGAGAAACAAATACTCAGGACTTTTAGCCAGCGCTCCTCTGTGTCTAGCCTGCCAGCCTCAATTGCATTTCTCTCCGGGTTCCAGTTTGGATTTGGTGATAAGTACTGAGGCCAGGCAGCACTTGGAGGCCGACGGCTGAGCCAGAGCTGCTGCCTCCCATCTGGGTTGGGGTAGACAAGGCTACAGGCATCGCCTCAAACCCAAAGAACTGGCTCAGTCATGTCAACTGCAAGCCTTTTTTTATAGTTTAAAGAATTTGAAATAATGTGTAAAATATTGTCAAATTAATAGATAAAAATGTTTAACCTTTTCTTGGTAATATTTTTAATTCTGCCATTCTAGATACATTTTGCCAGGCACTTTTTCCTCTGGCCCAAAGGAAGTGCCCCTAAGTTTAAGCCGGAAGGGCCCCTAAGTTTAAGAAGACATAGACATGACATTAAAATCCCAACAAAATGATGGCACATCTCAATAGATTGCCAGTTACTCACGTGGTAGTGCAGAAACACAACAGCAGAGCAACCGAGATGTCTTCACACAAAAAAAAAATCAAAAGAATGATCACAATGATCACTGTGTAGTGTAGTTATTTGTGCCCTAAAACATGCTAGAGTTTGCAGCTAGGGGTAAATTAGTACAAACATGTTGTTGGACAATTTATGCAATGCAGTTATCCCTCCTGTATTTACTGTTTCTACGGATTTAGAAGATACTTATGGAGACAATCAGAGGGATTTCAACCGCCCTCAAAAGCTAAAGTAAATACACTGAGATCTGCCTCTTAACCTTCAAACAGACTAAGTGCCTATTGTAAGTGTCATGTTTGAGGGGAGACATCCCCAGCCTATCTGGTGAGTCAGCGACCCTGTTGACTATTAAAGCTCCTGTAGGCAGGAAACAACCACTGTGTTATGGGCATAGGTCCTTCCTAAAGCATGACACAGAGGCACACAGGAGATCTGCAGGATGTGTGTGTCTGTGTGTGCACTGCTATGGCTTTGCAGTTACATGCTCTTATAAACAAATGGTTGTTCAGGGCTTTAATGTGTGCTTGCTTGTATTGACTCAGTCTGTCTTTGTCTGTGGTTGTACTGTACCAACATTCACATGCACGATATTTTCCTTCTATGTTGTTTGGGTAAAATCTTCACCGTTGGTGTTTTAAGTGGGTAGTCCTGTAATATTAACCTGGATACTCAGATGTGGCTACTGCATCATTAAGGTTTGCAAAAAAAAAACTTGGTGGGGGTCATGTTGTTATTACCTAAACACTTGTATGTGTGTGTGTGTGTTTGTGTGTGTGTGACTGTGTGCATGTGTGTGTAGGTGTCTGTGATGAGACAGAGCATTTCCTGTGAATAAAAGAAAAGTACGTCATTCTGTCTCACCTGTCAGTGTATTCAGTAAAAAGGACTGATGTAATCCCCTTGCATTGTTTGTTCAAGTGGTCGATGTCACTGTTAAACTCTTTTGTAAAATGTGTGTGTGTGTTTGTGTGTGTGTGTGTGTGTGTGTGTGGGGGGGGAGGGGGGGTCTGTGTGTTTTAACAAGAGAGAAAGGTAAGTGTAAGGAAAGCCAGAGATATTGACTTTAGGCTGGCATTTGTGAAAATTAAATGGTAATAAGTGTTGTGCTAAAATGTGTTTCCCCTAAAGTAATGTTTTTCTCTGTGTGTCTTCACCTCTGTTCTATAGCAGAGAAGAAAATAACTAAATCGTCTCAACTCAACTTTTGTTCTCTATTGCAGGCTTTTAAAACCATTATAGTGCATTTCCACATGCCTGGTAAATCTGAGCCCCTGCTTGTTGTTGATCATACTGTCTCAAACCACAAGCATTGACTGATGCTGCAAGGACAATTACTATCAATTACTATTAATTACAATTACTAATACCATTACAGAACTTAGTTTAGGAATTTTCACTTATTAGGCTTATTCCCTACATTATAAAACAATGTACAGTGGCTAAATAATAACATACACAAAGGACAATTTGAGTAGATAAGATCTTGCATAACAAATGCATTAATTGTGTCTGCATTAAAGAGAATACATTAGAGTGTCAGAAGAAGAAATACAAAACATTATGCATTTATGGAGAGTGGAAAAACAGGATTTGAGAAATTTAAAAATAGACAAAGCGCCAAAGAGTAGATAAGAGGGATAGTTAATCAGAAAATGGAAATATTGTCTAGACAAGGTCAGGGAGAATAGGATCTACACTGTGAGTGTGTGTGTGTGTGTGTGAGTGTGTGTTGTTTGTGTGTGTGTGTGTGTGTGTGTGTGTGTGTGTGTGTGTGTGTGTGTGCGCATGTTTGACCCGTTAAACATCCTTCTTATGCAACCAGCAATGCTGTATGACAGTATGTTTGTGAAGTCGTAAACACGCTGTGGTGGTGGTGATGACGGTAGTGGAGGGCTGGTGGTTTGGGGGGGGGGGATGCTGGACTGCTGAGTGACACATAAACACCCACCCCCCCTTACCTTTAGCTTGCTGGAAGCAAAGTTCTATACAATGTTTTCTAAGTTACCGTGGGTTTGTTGGAAGTGGTTTTCTGAATGAGTTTAAAGAAGACTTGTTCTTTATTGCTGTTGAGAAGGTTAGACATTGGAAACGTTCAAGGTACAGTGAGGAAAATAAGTGTTTGAACACCCTGCTATTTTGCAAGTTCTCCCACTTAGAAATCATGGAGGGGTCTGAAATTGTCATCGTAGGTGCATGTCCACTGTGAGAGACATAATCTACAAACAAAAATCCAGAAATCACAATATATGATTTTTTAACTATTTATTTGTATGATACAGCTGCAAGTAAGTATTTTAATACCTGTCTATCAGCTAGAATTCTGACCCTCAAAGACCTGTTAGTGTCTTAATGTTCACCTCCACTCCATTTATTATCGTAAATTAGATGCACCTGTTTGAGGTTGTTAGCTGCATAAAGACACCTTACCACCCCATACAATCAGTAAGAATCCAACTACTAACATGGCCAAGACCAAAGAGCTGTCCAAAAACACTAGAGACAAAATTGTACACCTCCACAAGGTTGGAAAGGGCTACGGGGAAATTGCCAAGCTGCTTGGTGAAAAAAGGTCCACTGTTGGAGCAATCATTAGAAAATGGAAGAAGTAGGGGTGATCCGAGTATCCGGCTGAAACGAGTATCCGGTACGGATAAAGCACTTTTGCCGAGTACAAGTATTTTACGAGTAATATGAGTCAATATCCGTGCTCGGATTGAATACAACTCCTCAACTGGCTGCGCAGTGTTCTGTGATAATCACAGCGCCCCCCCGCCTACAAACCCGCTCGGATCAATCTCACACACACACACACACAACATGGAGAAATGCGCTCCCTCGGCCTCTCTCTCTCGCTCTCTCTCGCTCTCTCTCGCTCTCTCTCTCTCTCTCTCTCTCTCTCTC
>NC_048416.1:25307082-25331849 GCF_013103735.1 Etheostoma cragini
ACACACACACACACACACACACACACACACACACACACACACACACACACACACACACACACAAACACACACGTGTTGTATTCATTGTTGCAAAACCTTCTGTATATAGTTTGTTTGTTATCATGACAACACCATTGATCTGAAGCTTGATGCTGTCATGTAAATAGTTTTCAAATCAGCAATAAATATAAACATTTTTGATCAACTCATATCCATTGCATGCTTAATTAACATACCCGTTAAAGCCCCACACATTTCAAGAGAGACCGACCCACTTCCGGTTTAAATTTGACATCCGGTTAAGGCCCCGCCCAGTCCGAGTACGGATCCGGATACAGATAATTCATGTGGTAAACAGATACAGATACAGATACAGATAATGCTGTACTCGCTCATCCCTAGGAAGAAGATAAACATGACTGTCAATCTCCCTCGGACTGGGGCTCCATGCAAGATCTCACCTGGTGGGGTCTCAATGATCCTAAGAAAGGTGAGAAATCAGCCCAGAACTACACGGGAGGAGCTGATCAATGACCTGAAAAGAGCTGGGACCACCGTTTCCAAGGTTACTGTTGGTAATCCACTAAGGAGTCATGGTTTGAAGTCATGCATGGCACGGAAGGTTCCCCTGCTTAAACCAGCACATGTTAAGGCCCGTCTGAAGTTTGCCAATGACCATTTGGATGATCCAGAGGAGTCATGGGAGAAAGTCATGTGGTCAGATGAGACAAAAATAGAACTTTGTGGTCATAATTCCACTAACCGTATTTGGAGGAAAAAGAATGATGAGTACCATCCCAAGAACACCATCCCTACTGTGAAGCACGGGGGTGGTAGCATCATGCTTTGGAGGTGTTTTTCTGCAAATGGGACAGGGAGACTGCACCGTATTAAGGAGAGGATGACCGGGGCCATGTATAGCGAGATTTGGGGGAACAACCTCCTTCCCTCAGTTAGAGCATTGAAGATGGGTTGAGGCTGGGTCTTCTAAGCATATTAAGGTTTTGGCGTGGCCTAGCCAGTCTCCAGACCTAAACCCAAAAGAGGGAGCTCAAACTCCGTTTCTCAGCAACAGCCCAGAAACCTGACTTATCTAGAGAAGATCTGTGTGGAGGAGTGGGCCAAAATACCTTCTGCAGTGTGTGCAAACCTGGTGAAAAACTACAGGAAACGTTTGACCTCTGGAATTGCAAACAAAGGCTACTGTACCAAATAATTACATTGATTTTTTTCAGGTGTTCAAATACTAATTTGCAGCTTTATCATACAAATAAATAGTTTAAAAATTATATATTGTGATTTCTGGATTTTTTTTTTTACATTTAGTCCCTCACAGTGGACGTGCACCTACAATGACAATTTCACATTCCGCCATGATTTCTAAGTGGGAGAACTTGCAAAATAGCAGGCTGTTCAAATACTTATTTTCCTCAATGTACCTTGAACGTTTCTGATGTCTACTGTTCTCAACAGCAATGAAGAACAAGTCTTACTTAACTTAACTAACATTACTTTCACATGTTTATCAGAATGGCTCCTGATTGAAAGATTTCCTACAAAATAAGGTAACACACCTCTCACACATTTTTAACATGTTAAGTTAAGTTAGCTTAGCTGGCTACAGCTGACAAAATCTGCAAGCAACAGATTGCTGGCTAGAAACGAGAAAATGCTTTTTGTCTAATTCTGTCTGAAATTAAAAACCTATCGTTCCAAAATTGTCCACAAAGTTTGAGTGATCTTCCATGTATTGTTAGACTGGGTAAACCCAGCCCGATCTGCCAGCGATTTGATTTTGCTCTGCACCTCAGGCTCGAAACCTGCACATCTATTTATCCCCCTTCTGTTACAATTTTGCGAGGACCAATCACAAACTGGCTTGTCCGCCTGGTGCGCTATTTGCCAGGTTAACATGATGGCGGTACAGAAGTGACCAAGCGGCTTTTTGTTTACATTCAACAAGTGCAGCAACCCGTTGATGCCGCTGTCACTGCAGCGTCAACCGCTTCGTTGGTCTGATTGGTTGAAGGACTATCCAGTTGCACACAGAGTCATTTGAACTATGCCCATTGATCACACCCCTTGTGCAGAGAAAAAACAGAGCACACTCCCCAGACTAATGTTCAATCTTAAAAGATTAAGCTATCATATTAATTTAGTAAAATTGTAATAGAGAGCATGGTTGGTGTAGCTACAGTAACTAAGCGAGGCAAGACTTCTCAAATGTGACAATGCTTGTGATGGCGCTGTCTTAAACAGAATGTGGTTCTTAATACAAACCCAAAAAGCACATGCAAAACTTGACAGTACTTTACACAAAAAGTCTTTTGCGTAAAGGTATAGCAGCTTGATTGCTCAGCGATTAGCGCTGTCAACTCACTGCAGGAAGGTTGAGTTTGTGCCAGTGAGTGCTCTGGTTTCTTTCTACAATCCAAAGTAGACATGTAGTTGAAATGAAAAGGCTACATTGTCCATTCAGTGTAAAGTTTCTGTTAGCACTGAGACAGAGTGGACTGTGTACAGTTCTTGTACTTAGGGTAAATAAAAAGTACATCTTAACATGCATTTCTTCCATTGGAAAAACATGAACAACCAAACAGCCTAGCATCATTTAGTTTATACAACACAACGGATGAACATCAGGGATCTCTGACAGGGCCACTTTGAAAGATCCATTCATAGTCCACATATGAACCTTTAAATCCTAAAAACAGGAATGAGTTGCAGTTTAAGTTTAAAGAATGTCTGCACTAATCTTTTTTAGTTAGTCAAAGAACAACTTTCACTTTAAGGATGGCTGCAGGTTAAAGGGGAGTTTTTGTTTGAGGAGATCAATTTTCTCAGGGTCTCGATTTCATCTCCAGTTATAGTTACCAAAGAGTAACTCTCAGGTAACATTGATCCTCAAACTCCATCTCCACGCGTCTGCACTTGACCTGAATGTGTCCTCGGGGATCAACAGTCAATTAAGCGACCCTTCATATTTTTTGTTGTTGTTTTACCTTGAGAGCAGAGAGGAGCTCAGTTCAGCCTTCTGCACTGCTACTCCGCTAATTGGAACCAGGATCTGTAAAAATGGGAACTTAAGTAAAACATGCCATAAAATTCTGAAGGCTAACCATAAACTAACCAATTTCTTTCATTCTTTTAAAGGGAACTCTAACTGAAACCTCCACGTAAACTTTTACGAGGATCCCTGGGGTCACCCGTAAACCCGTTAATAGAGATGAGATATGAGCGGGGCGCTTGGGCCTCCCATTTCGTTTGCATTTCTTTCTCTCTCTCTTTTTTTTTTTCCTCCTGTTCCATTGCATTCTTGCAAGAGGTCAAATGCTGTTCGGAGGCAAACACTGCCAAGACTCCGATGTCGTTTTTATCAAGGAGCAAACTGAAAATTCGATCTACGTGGACAGATTCGAGCGGATAAGTGTTGACACGTTCGTGCTGTTGGTCCGTTTTGCTCCAATCGCGCTCTTTGCACCCTGCTTACTTTGACTAGGCAAGTTTGGTGCAGAGGAGTGAAAAGGTGAAGCTCACACTGTTTTAGTAGCCATCGTGCAGCAAGGTTTTTCTTTCATGTTCAGCTTGAGACAATTCATTAGATTCACTTACCATGTGATTGACAAACTAACATTTTCAATAACTCAGACTGTGATTGGATGTGTTTTTTCAGGATTGGATATATCTATATCTATAAAAATATACATTCTCATCCTTATCCTGTAAACTTTGAAACTGTCCTTGCAAATGTATTATTATAAATGATAATAAAACACTGAAATACAGATGACCATTAACAGCACATAACAGACTAAAGTATCACACTGTGGCTCAAAATCTGGTGGGTTGAATCTTAACCAGCACTAAAATAAAGTAGACCACATCCAGCAAAACGATAAGTATCTTGACAGTGTTAGAGGGCTTAAAAGCCCTCTAGGCAATAACAAAAAATAAAAGAGACAAATCTGTGTTTGAGTGTGCCCTGGCCAGCCTGAAAAGCCGCTAGAAAATACTCCTAGGAGAGCTGATCAGTCTATTTGGTAGCTTTTGCTTCCATTTACACACATGATCATATTTTGGTTTGCAGTAGTAGTATTAAACACTGCAATTGTAATTACCTTGACATTTCATTTCCTGATTAGCGCTCTATTCAAGATAATAAACTCATTAACTTGAGGTCTTATGGACCTTACCAAATGTTTTTCCAAGTAAAACATATAAGAGAGAAAAAGGAAGGAAACTAAGAGTTCTGGCCTCTTGTGAGTGTAATCTTTTCGAATCATTTTTTACGTAAATGCTCCAGCCCTGGTCTCTTTGTTGCGTTACTCCAAGCACGAGCTGTGTTTCATATCCCGTTGAGACTAATGAAAACAGTCTTGGGACCCGTTGCGATTATTTTGACAAATTGATCCTGTAGTTGTTTTTCCTTTTACTCCCCCATATATTGTAATCTACATCACTACTCTTACTGTAAGAGAGCTGATTTGGATCTTATGTTGTGTGCTTCCTGGGGCCGAATTATAATACTGAACATTGTAACCGCATATCCTGGGAGTAAAGTAAGTGGTCACTGACTCATAGCAAATCTATTAGCACAGGAATGATGGCAGTGCTGAAAAATCTGACAAAACAATTGGTTAATTTTATAAATGATAATGATTTTTTTAAAGTCAGATGGCCCCTCCGGGCAACCAAAATATAGGCCTCGGTAAAATGTCATGTCACGAGAGTTCACGAGTCTCTGATGCCTTTGGTCGACGAGACAGCCAGCCACATTTTTTTGTTCGACGCTTACTTCTCAAGTTACGCTGTATCCAGAGCAAAGCAACAGCCTAAGACCACCCTTCAATTAATCTTACCCTTGTAGCGGCTTATAATTTGCCATTACAAAAGCCATTAAACCTGGGGGCCTGATTCAGAGCTCATGGGACTGCTTTGGAGGAGGGGACAGGGATCGACCAGGCATCCAGTTGGCCCCTTGGACCCTGGACGAGCCCCCTTCCACAAAACAGACAGGTACTTAAAAACAGGGTGAAAAGATCACCTTAAAGAAAACAAGGATGATTAATGGGGAAAAATGAGGGCCCTATAGGCCGCTTTCATCTGGGTCTGATTCAGGTCTTCAGTGAGCCATTAACCCAAAGGACAACTGTCCGCCGCCAAAGTGAGAAATGAAGTCCCCCTCGCCCCGGTTCAGACAAATGTTTGAGCCGCTGCAGACCATTTGGAGTGTGGGATGCAGGAACTGAACAGGGTTTTGTTTGCTCCCTAATCTACTCAATGTATCAGTAATTTAGTAAGCAGATGTCGATACAATTTACAATGTGTGAATATCTTGCTTTTTTGGACTTATATTGCATCAATTCCAAGACAATCACATAAAATACACCTATACACAGTAAAAAGGTAATGTTCATGGGACCACAGCAGAAGTCAGCAGACCCTCAACATACTGGAACAGACACACAGGCCAAGTAGGGTATAGTTCAAAATAAATCAGCGTTATGTCCAAATCTCCGACAAATGGAGTACATACGTGTGTGTGACTTCTTAAAATAGTGGAAAATAAGCTAAAAAGCAAAATGAGAGCATACTAAACTTGAACTTGAACTGTTTCTTTGACCACTGAAGAACGAGGTAACTCATCCAAATCACTTTTTTCTTGGGACGCTGCATCTAATTTGATGCTTTTGGAAGAGCTCTTCACCGAAGCCCTCATCTCTGCTTCATTTTTGCAAATACTTCGCCCACAGCAGTGGCAGGTGAGGAGGGTTTGCCACAACAGGTAACCAAGTGTCAAAGATCTTGACAAGTACATGGACGTGTTCAGAAGTCAATTTGCTTTTCTGTGATTTATCACTTACTGTGTCTGATGCAATAAGAAACATTGTGATGCAATAAATCTCAACCATCTGGCGCTACAGCAGGTTCTCTGAAATGCATTTCTCATAAATTGACCATTTCACCTAGACATAAGTGCCACTTAAGTCCCGGTGATGAAGGGTACGTTTCTGTGAAAGTTTAATGACAAAACTAAAAACAAATTAAGTTCCTATGAGTCTGTATGATTTGAGAGAATACAGGGGGATATTTCTACAAACTTTTAATCAAGAATAGATTCCCAAGAAAAAATTTCACGCAGAGGACAGATTGCATCACCACATTTGAGCAAAGAGTAGAGATCTTTGCCTTCTTTAAAGCAGCTTGCCCTCAGTTTTGGCACTTTGTATTCTTCATATGCAAACTGAGAGCAGTGGCAACATTGGATATACCCTGGTGGTATGATCCTGTCAGATCTACATAACATCAGGCCCCTACTCGTGAGTCCACACACATCACAGTGAAATAGGTTTTGTTAGCAACAAAATTATGAAAGCAGATTTTAAACAGATTGGGAATTTGTGTACCAGGTCATTAATTTTGTCAACAAACAACTTCCAACGAAGGTCGAGCCAATGTTCTCCATCGTGGTATGTCTTATTATTATTATCACCATTATTATTATTATTACAATACCCGTAAAAATGAAGATACTTTTGCTATTTCGGTATCAGGTTTCATAGAAAGTCGTATGGTGGACATCCCTTCCTTTGCACTTCTGATTTAGGCGTTAGCAATTACAGTGTCACGCAGCCTCCTAAGGTCGGTATAAATAATAAAGCACTGGATGGGAAGGCCGGAGCGCCGGTACGGTTCGTGGCAAGTACAAAGCCCACACCTGGCCCCGGAGTGAAATCAAATCTAACCTGAACTCTGTCTCTCCTCTCATTTTGCTTCGGCAGTTTTCCGTGAGTGGAGTTCTGGGTCAGGAGTCAGGAGGAATGATTTGAGCTCAGGTCACACACACAGACAGTTTCACACAATAATGTTTTTCAAAGCTGTTGCATCACTGGGGTAAAAGGAAACCTCATTAAAATGGTTTTATTTAATATATATATATATATAAATTGCTTTAAATCCATGTTTTCAACCAGTAGCTCAGTCTTGTTAATTCACCATTTTTCATTCAGTGCATCTTGTGAGTTACACTGATAATGCGCAGTAATCACTGGTCATTAAAGCACTTTCTATGTATTAACACCCATTGAATCCTCTGCAATTTATTGTGTTACTTTAAGAGGATCAATAAACCAATTCCTCTTGGTTATGTTTTCCTTGTCTACAGCAATCAGTTCAGTGCTGATTAAATCACAGCAAATTACCTCCTTGGGATTTATCTTGCCTAAATTGAGTTTCTTTCACCCTCCTGGCCACGGGAGAGTAGGCAACGCCTGCTGGGGGAGAAAAATAATCATTCATTAACCTCTGACCTGAAAGGAGTGTCTATTGAGTCACCCGACTGTGTTTTTTACCCCTGCAGCCCCTGAGCCCCCAGCCAAGGCAAATTGGCAATGTACACACCACAGCCCAAACTTTATTAACGCTTCGCGGTTTGATGCAGTCACTTGATCAGCTGGTAAAGTGGCGCAAAGATCGTCCCACATCTGAATGAAATGTGTTCAAGTGGGAAACAGTTTGTGCTTTCTTTTGACTTTCAGGGGGATGTGGAAACAGACCAAAGGCAAACAGACGGTGAGTGGAGGGATTGCATGTGAAAACACAACAAGCTTAGTTTATGGACTGTGACGAGCTCAAAGAGACAGACATGGACATCATCTCATCTGTCATTATGGCTCTTAGCTGTCTGTCTGTCTTTCTTTCTTTCTTTCTTTCTTTCTTTCTTTTTGAACATCACATAGCTGCTGACACACTGTGGAGCTTTAGGCCGTAGTAGGGTTTGATGTCTTCATATGGTCACAGTAGGAGCAATAAATTACAGAAGGCCTATTCTTTCTGTTCACCACATGGTTGTCGTCATGTGTAGGCATGCATTTGATTTTTCAACGTTTCCTGCTCCAAACCCAAATCATTCCCAATCAATTTTGTCAAAGCTTAATGTGAAATGATTAGCTAATGTGCAGCGTCAACTAGCATCTGATTAAAACTCAGCACCTTCTGTTTCTACTCTTTACAAAACAAAGAAAAGCAGACCACCAAAAAAACTGCAATGCTAAAATGCATGTACCTGAATAAAACTGCCATCATTAATGCCATTTTATACATATTGAGCTACACAGGAACACTACATATTTCAACATCTGTGCACCAATCATCATGCATGAAAGAGAAAAATAGAAAAGCAGAACAGTGAGTCAAAAGGTTATTCCCTCAGATTTTAAAAGCATTACCTTACGCATCGATTTTGCTGGCGATGGTAGTCTTGTGATATGAGTCATGACGCTATTTCTGTCCCTGCACGGTAGCAATAAACACAACCAAGCTGCCCCGAGATCTTTCCCTCTGATATTATTAGGAGCTACAACTGTGTGAGACTCAACATGGTGTAAAAACAAACCAAATGTCAGCACCATTGCCCAAGCGCCTCTGCTATAGCCAACAGCAAATGTAATGAAAGCTTGGAAGGGTCTGTTAGTACGCCGCTGACCTTTTATACATTTATTGTTCTCCTGACATTTCTCCAAGATGGAGGAGGTGAAAAACAGAATGAGGTGCTAAGGCAGAAATCCGGATTTTCAACTTCCATCCCCCCCCCCCCCTTTAGAGAATGACTTTCATCGATCCAAACTCTTGGACTTTACTGAGGGTCGATGCTCTGTGATTGCCAACACTAACTAACCTGCTGCTGTTTTCTCTGTAGACATGATATAGTTTTTATTGGCTTTTAGTGGAAAGTGAAAGAATTTCTAAGGTTCTTTTCACAGGCCTGTTATTCTTTTCCTTTGGAATAAAATAGTGAACATTAAATTGGCGGGAGTTTTTCTAGATCTTTCATTGTCTGAATATGGCATCACTGTAGTGAAAGTTTCCCCACTTTTCTTTCCCATCATCAATTTTCATCATCATTCAATCCTAATGGAGTGTGACTTCCTTAGGATTACAACTTTCAAGTCAGTGTGCAAAACCAAAGGACCACGTCTGGGATAGCAGTCACAAAGGAGAAAGCTGACATGCACTCTTGTTTGTTAGCCCAGTTGACAAACAAATAAGCTGTACCATTAATGCTATTCTTGCAACACAATAGACATGAATCTTCTCAAATCTGTTGTTTTGACAAATTCGTGCCATGCCACTGGTCCCATGGTCCTTTTTTCTGAAATTCCAATAGTTTGAAAAACTCCCCAATGGACCGAAAGCCCATAGTCCAATGGACTGTTATCACTAAAAAGCCCACTTTTGTTTAGTTAAATTAGTTCATAGAAGAGCTGTTAAAGCTAAATATAGGCTGAAATAAAAAGTCTTTCTTTAGGTGTCTCTAAACTCCAACTCAAGAATGTGTATATTTGGAGCAACAAACCTTCAGATAGTGGGCTTTGGTTTTTGGGATAAGGCTATGTTCACACTTGGCGTCTTTTTTTAAGAGGCCAACTCCTATGGATTAAACCGTGTTTTCAAAAAAGTCCCAAGCGCTTTTGTTGCAACCTGGAGCAACTTTTTTCCTAGGGTTGCCCAGACCTGTCATTTTCATAACAACAAGAAAAAAAATGGAATCAGAGCACAGCGAGTTATATAATATGACCAGGCGCTCGCCATTCAGGGAACTCACTTTGTTTTCTGCTACATTAGCAGCATCACAACTCTCTCGTTCTCTGTTCTTTCTCTAGCTAGCTTGACCGCTTTGCTTTATTTAACATTACCTTTATCACCACTCTCTCCCTGTTCTTTGTCTAGCTCGCTCCACCACTTTAACGTTAGCATCACTCCACATAGTGCCCTAGCTAGGATACTGTAGCTGTAGCTGTTTTACAGCAGCAAAAGACTCTAATTTTTCAAACTGCTGGGGTTTGGAATAATGGGCCTCAAAGACCTATGGGGCCTATGGTAGGCTTATGAATGTAAACATTCAATGTAAAAATCTATAAACCTACACTTTACATATTTAGAAATCAAGTGGCCTATCTTTGTGCCAGTCAACATCTTGCTATTATACATCCATCATCTTCTGCAAAAAACCCATTGCACCACTAGGCTATAACCTCGAGTTCTGCACCTTTACTGACATAAAGCAACATTAAAGAGGTAAGCCAGCTGGCTCACTCACAAAAAACATGTTACTCTGGTATTTTAACCCACTTCAGCCAATGAGATAATGCATTCAAATTGTTGATGTTCCTCTCTTAAGAAGGTTGCAAACACAGTCAAACATGTGTCCTTGTACAGTATGATTGCAGTTTGTTGAAAAATAAAGCCATTAGTCCAAAATTGTAATACAGTACAGGTCAAAGGTTTGGACACACCTCATTCAATGCGTTTCCTTTATTTTTATGAATATTTACATTGTTGGTACATTGGTTGCCTTTACATCACTAAAGGCATCAAAATAATGAATTAACACATGTGGAATTATGTACTTAACAAGAAAGTGTGAAATAACTGAAAACATGTCTTATATTCTAGTTTCTTCAAAGTAGCCACCCTTTGCTTTTTTGAAAGTGCTGCAAACCCTTGGTGATCTTTCAATGAGCTTCATGAAGTAGTCACCTGAAATGGTTTTCACTTCACAGGTGGGCCTTGTCAGGGTTAATTAGTGGAATTTCTTGCCATATTAACGGAGATGGGACCATCAGTTGTGTTGTGCAGAAGTCAGGTTGATACACAGCCGACAGCCCTATTGGACAACTGTTTGGTTCTTGCCATAATACGAATCCTATCAGCTAAGTAAAGAGAAACGAGCGGCCAGTCAGTCCGGAAAATTGCAAAAACTTTGAATGTGTCCCCAAGTGCAGTCTCAAAAACCATCAAGTGCTACAACAAAACTGGCTCACAGGAAAGGAAGACCAAGAGTCATCTTTGTTGCTGAGGATGATTCCATCCAAGTCACTAGTCTCAGAAATCTCAAGTTAACAGCAGCTTAGATTAGAGACCAGATAAATACCACACAGAGTTGTAGCAGCAGACACATCTCTAGATCAGCTGTTAAGAGGAGACTGCTCAAATCAGGCCTTCATGGTCAAATATCAGCTAGGAAACCACTGCTAAGGAGAGTCAACAAGCAGAAGAGACTTGTTTGGGCCAAGAAACACAAGGAAATGACATTAGACCAGAAGAAATCTGTGCTTTTGTCTGATGAGTCCAAGTTTGAGATCTTTGGTTCCAACCGTGTCTTTGTGCAATGTAGAAAAGGTGGTGGATTCTACATGCCTGGTACACACCGTGAAGCATGGAGAAGGAGGTCTGGTGGTATGGGGGTGCTTTATGGTGACACTGTTGGGGATTTATTCAAAATTTAAGGCATACTGAACCAGCATGGCTACCACAACATCCAGCAGCGACCATCCCAGCCATCCCATCCGGTTTGCGTTTAGTTGGACCATCATTTATTTTTCAACAAGACACTGACCACAAACACACCTCCAGGCTGTGTAAGGGCTATTTAACCAAGAAGGAGAGTGATGGAGTGCTGCGCTTCCAAAGTCACCGGACCTGAACCCAATCGAGATATATGAATATATATGTACACACGATTGTGTCCTCGAAATTATAAATTATAATATTAAAATGTATGGTGCTGTCACTCATTTTCTACCATGTAGACAGTAGTGTTAGGTTGGAATATTTGAATTTATTGTGTTAGTGTTTGAAGATTCATGGGTGAAGTTTACGCACTAGTTTATGTACTATTGCTGGGCAGTCTGAGGAAGTGATCTTGCGAGAAGGAGGAAACAGCTGCTTAATAATTCAGGAAGCTGAGATTAAAAATTTGTTGGGCGCTTTATTAAAAAGAGGTGTAATTACTTCAGAACTCCATGTCACCGCTTCATTAACAGGCGCCTAATTTGGTTACTGCCACCTCATGTGTAATTGGTGAAGATCTTGCACACAAAGAGAGGTCCCCCTACCAGACACCAGTTTCGATAAGAGGTATCCTAGGAAAATGATAACTGGGATCTGGCATGTTATTTGACAAAGTGTTCAAGACAATAACCTGCTTGTGGGTCCATGTACAGATCACAGTGTGTTTGTGTGCGTTCATTTATCTATATATGCCTCTGTTATTAAAGGGGGCCTAGTGTTGACATCTTTCCTCAGGAATTCTGGTGATCTCATTCTGTTGATGTAGAAGTCTTTTTTTCATTTAAACATAAGCTTTAATTAATGGTTTTCTCTCAGAACACTATATTGAACATATTTAGAAATAATGGGAGAAATGCATTCTGGCAGACAGCACAAAATAAACTAAATATCCTTTTATTGTTAAAGGAATCTATCTAATGCGGAACTACTTTTGGAGGCTACAGTAGGATTCATACATTTTTTAAGGTATTTAAGACAATAGTTAAAGTAATTTTGAACTAACTATTGTAGAGTGTTTTAAAATGAGCTCATCAAAAATGTATCCCTCAAACCGGCTGCTTTCCTTTAGCTTGACCCTGTCAAATCAACAGTGTATGTGTAGCATGCATCCATATTGGGACTGGACTCCTTCCCTCCACAGGCACTCCATCACAAAACAGAGGGAGTTGCTACCAGATGGTTAAACAAACACATCGCCCAACTGCCCATAACTCAAATCCACTTAGCACCCTCTTGTCAACATGTCCCTCGCTCGTTCACTACCTCTCCCGTCTTTGGTGTATGCAGAGGAGAGGTGACAGGAAGGAAGGGAGGAGAAGAAAAAAAACTAATGTGGAAATAATGAGAATCGGCAAGAAATTCCTAGGGGGGTGTGTTTAATTTTAATCACCCAGACTATCCATCCTCGGTAGCTCTTGTCTCTCCCCCCTCCTCGCTCCCTCCCCCAGGTGGATTGAAACGAAGGAAGATGGCGAGCACCTGGAGTGACAGCGCGTGTGAAGGTCACGGAGACAAAGTCCAAATGTGATGTTTGACTCAGGCTTTTTTGAGAGCTCTCAGGGAGGCGCCCAGGACGTAGGCCAGGGGTTAAGAGTTTGTAGGTCGTCGGGTCACACAATTTTCCCTTTTCCTTTGGCCTCATCCCTGCGCTTAAAACCTCAATGGTGTACTTGAGAGAGTAATTTATTATCCTGTGTGCCGTCCAGCTTGGACAAGAAGTTGGGAGCAGAGAATTAGGCTTCCCACTTCTGAGGACATAATGTCTTTTCTCTCTTTTTATTGGACATAAGAACATCATATCTTTTTAAGAGCAGAGTTTTTTTTTAAACGTGTGCAACATGATTTACTGTACAATGATTGCAGACACATTTTAGTTGTTTTCTTTATCAAACATTGGATTGTAAGTGTATCTTAATTCTACGTATATCTTAATTCTAAGTGTAACTTAATGTTATTATTAAAAGTTATCTCGCAAGGATTTATTATTTCTCGAGTATCTTTCTTTGTTTAAGGATTCTTTTGTTTAAACTCTGCCATGTATGCTTGCTGCCAAAATGCAATGCTTTTCCATTAACCGTGTATTTGCAGAACATGTCTCAGCCTCATCTTTTTCTATCTTGTCTTGGTTGCAAGATGAGGCAGCAAAGTTTTGTTTTTCGTAAAGTTTTATCTCATGAACGCCATTCCAAAAAGTGATGCGACTAAGTGAAAGATTAAGGCATCCTGTCTAGCATCTTCCACCATGTTGATAGTGCAGCCTTAAAGCGTGTCAGCACAGGTGAAAAGGTGAAAAGATAAGCATTATCTTGGACACACAATTGACAAAGGCATGGATAATTGACATGCATGCCACCAAAAGAACTCCTGCTGATGACAGCCAAACTGCATTTGGCCCTTGGAATGTGCGGAGGCCGTTTTCAGACATCTGAACATCAAAAGGCATCAGCTCTGTCTATCTAATAGCTCTGGATATGGGATTTATTGGCTCTCACAGGCCAAAAGGGAGACGAGGGGCAAAAGCAAAACCAGATTTTCTCTCCCATATCAGTTTCTCCTCCGTCAGTCATGCTCCTCTAAGAGTGCTTTGGAGAAGAGGTGTGTTATATTACTACTTTAGATTAACTAGATGTAAATATCCATGCTCTTATGATGAACTATAGATCATCTAAAAAATATATAAATAATTATAAAATAACAATGATCATAACAATTATCCTGGTAGATCACAGCCAAGTCTTTCTGTAGTTCTGCATATTTCAGCCTGTTTGTTTACTGCAACACGTCTTGCTACTAGCAACCAAGCAGCTGATAATACTACTGGCTATTTTCCCTTAAAACGGGTCTGTGATAACATACTTACATATTTCTCATTACCCTGCTGCAAATACTGCACTTGCTATTCTTACCACCCTTTATAAATCAATAAAGCTTCTAACTTAACTGTAATGTTCAGCATTTGGTGAGAAGTGTGTTGTGAAGATGGGTTACATTTAGAAACTATTTAGAGGAGGGATTTATTGATCATCTTGGTGGGTCTTCGTAGATCTTGTTGCACAAAGCAAAAATCGGCTGCACTCTTGCGTCATTAAACTTTATTCAGACTTGTGACACAAACATGATCAGCAGGGCAATTCAAACAGCAAAGTTAGTTGCTGATGAAAACAAATGACAGGCGGCCAAATATGGGGAAGAAAAGTGGAGAGTGGGGCCAAAAGCTAAGGACACGATTAGGGTTCGCAGTCCTCAAGCCTTGATAAAGACAAGGTTCTCACGGAGGAAGATGGAACCAAGAGAAGCTCTATTTATCTCTGTTAGCCCTCCAAAAAACTCCTTGTCCCTGCTTAGATAGTCTTGCCAATGTGCCATGATGTCATCCCCCTGGCGTCCAGTGATTGATGCACTCTGGCTGCCAGCTCTGCACAAGCAGGAGGCAGGGGAGTGGGGATAGGAGATTGAGGTGGGGAAGGGCTACATTTTCCACAGATAGAGACATCCAAATGTGAATGGAGCCCAGCGTGAGGTCGGTTCAGAGCTCAGGCCAATACGCTGCATACCTGCAGTGTCCAGGCTCCGTATGGTCGGTCAGTTTTGATGTTTCAAAGGTGTTCACAAGCAGGGGATAGTGGTGATGGTCTTGCTGGCGGTAGTTTGATAGAGACGCATTGGGGGGAAAAAGGCCCGGCTCTTATTATGTTGGTCTACTCCGTCTTCCCTCTGAGTTCTGTTACACATCAAGGAAGAGGGAAGGAGGGAGGGAGTCGAGAGATGGAAGGGGTTATTGCAAGTGGAAGAGTAAGTGTTTTGCAGATAGTCACAGAGACCTGCTGAGATGAACTCAACGGGGAGCCCCCGTCCGCTTGTCAGCAGGCCAAGTTAGTTCTGGTGCTTTAACGGCTCTATCATGTGCTTTTTCATGACATCTAGGTATTCACGTTCACAGGAAGATACAGTAGAGATACAATGTTTTCTGTTGTGGTTTGGGGTTTTTGTTGGGTTTGTTTTCCCGTTTCTGCCTCCTTGTGAATGTCTCAGTGTTTTCCCAGGTCCTGTGTGCTGTGTCCTGTTCCGTCCCCCGGTAAGCGTCTGTGTGTTTCACTTCCTGTTTTATTGTGAAGTCGGCTTCCTGTCTTGTCTTGTCTTGTCTAGCTTTACTTTGTTTGTCTGATTGCCCTGCCCCGCCCTAATGTGATTCACCTGATGTCTCACCTGTTTCCCATTACCCCGTTACCTTGTGTATTTAACCTCTGTGTTCCCTTTGTCCAGTGCTTGATCATTGTTTTGCTGTTGCTGTCCACGTCGAGTCCTCTTGCCTGTGAGTTTCCCCAGTCTACGTTTTGTTGCCTGCGCTACTGCCTTCCCTGTGAGTAGGTCCTGTCATCCCCCGTGCCGGTTTTTGGTTTTTTGGAACTCTTGTTTTGCCTTTTTCTCCTTTTGTTGCATTTTCAATAAACGCTTTAGTGAAGCTCCCTCCGGCCTGCTGTCTGTTGCTTTTGGGTCCTCACCTCACCCCCCACCGTAACAGTTTTCTACGCTTCAAAATGTTTTTTTCTGTGTGTTTAGTTATTTTAAGATACAGAGGTATAGGATTTTTTTCAATTCTTATGTTTTGTTTATGCATGTAAATGTGGAGGGGAAGGTAGCAAGAAGTGCAGAACATAAACATAAATAGAAACCATTGGTGCCAACATGCCAAATACAAAAAAATCAAACCTTGATTGCTCAATCCTATGTGGAGCTGCAGACATGCAGTTTGTCTGAATAAGTGTATGTATGGAAAAAATGAAGTTCTTAGGTTATTCCTCCTTATGGATTTAAACATTGTCATATTTTGCTAAAACCTTCAGGAAAAAGCAGCTCAACTCTTCACCAATGTTACCTTTAAATGCCGTGTTTCCCAGAGGAGGTCATTATTACCATGGGATCGATATTGAAAAATAAACATCCACGTTGACAAAAAAGTCAATGATCATTCACCGAATGTGTAAATGAGTAAACGCAACCTTACGCTTTTCAACTCAGTATCGACAGATTCACAATTAATAAGAGCCTGTTTTCTATTCTCTTCATGAAATCGTTACAAAGGATGTAAATCTGTGTTTATTTAAAACTTAAATGTGCTTCTGACTGATTAGCCCCGTTGGTTTAGTGTAACATCAGAATGTATCGTAGCTTTTTGTTCACCATCTGTTCCCAAACAGCCAATGTTGACACTGTCTCAGTAGCACCTGTGGTCAGTTTGCATTCACATGTACATTCTATTTAATATGCACTCAAATAGTTTTGTATTGGGTAGTTGATACAATGTCTAAATGCGTCTCTCTTTGAGAAGACACCAACACTAGCATTTACTGAACAGTAGTATACTTCATTATCGTGGCAGAAAAGGTTACTTTCAGGAGTAATGAGTGAGTTTAAAATCTGACAAGATAAGTTACGTTATTAAAAGCAATAAGAGTATGAATACAATATTTTGCCTAAGGCATCACTTTCAATTCTTTAAAAAATGCCATATGAGGAAGCAGTCAGCAATCAAATTAGCAGCATGTTGTCAGCTTGAGATGCTGACATCTTTAACTTTATCTTTTTTAACCCTCTGAAGTCTAAGGGCATTTTCAAATACCTTTTTTAAATTTACCTCTTAAGGTATTTGCATAAAACAACAAACTCAGCTTTCCATGCAGTGACACACAGATTTGTTTCTTCCCCAATGTCTGAAGAGATAATTTGGCACTGACATGTTGATGATGGCTTTTTGAAAGTCCTTAAATTTCTTTTGAAAACCGACCTTAACTTATGATGTGTTGTACAAACTGTTTTGGTGATTGAAATGAGGTTACCAAAGTCTAAGGTTATATATGATTAAACAGCCTGGTCTCATGAACCTTTCGTTCAAAAAGCTTTGAAAAGTTAAGCACTCTAATTCGTAGGTATTCCACATTTTTCTTCTTCTTCACTACATTGGAGGCCCCTGTATAACAATGTGTCTGGCCAATTCGGGAGGTCAGGGTGGATGAGTGGGTGTTAACAAACAGGACTTTTAAGCCAGAAAGTTTGAAGTCAAAGTCTTTCACCCAGGAAATTTGTGTTCTTAGGAGTGTTTTAATCCAAACCACAATCTTTTACTAATCTTAACTGGTCTTTTTTGTGCCTAATCGTAACTTTTGTCACGGCAAAACAGTCATATTTTGTGGAGTAAATTAAACCGTAATGTCCAACGAAACAACTGCTATCTCGCGGTGCTTTGTACCCTGCTCAAAGTCACCTATTTTCGGGTAACTGAACCAAAACTACCGCTGATACAACGGAGGTCTGTAGCCGGCTGGATGGACACAGTTTTAGTTTTGTCTTAAGTCCTAAATTCTGATCTATTGCTTCGTCAATCCTTTTAAACTTGTCCTTTAAATGTCTCGTGTTATATATCATGTGTTATGTATCATGTCTTTAGTTAGTGTACTAAAATTCTTCCTAAAGATCACACACTTGTCATCAAAACAAATTGTTCTTTCTATTTCTTCAGTGACCTACAGTTTTATACTAACATGTAGTTAATTAACATTACCATAACATAAGTAGTTGCTATGAGCAGGGGCAGCTTTATTTAGCTTTTTTAGTTTAGAATTTAGACTCAGTTGTTGATGCCTGTGTTTAGCTTTAGAGTGTGTTGGTCCCTGTGCACTCTGCAGGTATTTAATATGCTTTAAGTGTTGATGTTTGTGTGTGCAGGCCTTGAAATAGCCATATACATGTGTGTGTACTTTTCAGTTTGTTGACATGCAGAGTGCTGCATACGTGTCAGCGGGAAGGTGTCCACTGCTACACAATCAGTATCTGCCCCTGCTCCTTTTCACTGTGGTCCGGCAAGTGAGACTGAACATGAGGCGCAGGGAATTGAGGTGCATTGATCTGTCCTCTGCAGCGTCTCGCTGGACTGGTGAAATCATTAACCTTGCTGGCACAGACACAGGAAGCAACAACAGAGTATCTTTGAGAGGTTAATTAAAAAGAAAAGCACAAGGGGGAAGGGCAGGGGTGTATTCACCAGGGAAAAGTGCACTGACTTCCAAATGAGCTCACTCCAATAGCTTAGCGTGCAAAAGAATATAAGGAGTGACTGTTTACCTTTTTTTATTTATGAAACAAATCAACCAGGTGATCACGGGTTGCAGCTGCTTTTTCCCTTCCAGTTATAAACAACAGATGGAAATTATACGAGATAATATACACAGTCAAATGTGCCAAAAGTTGACTAAGCCTGTGTTCATGACAAATAATGTTTTCGCCTATAACTAGTCCCTGCAGTGGGTATCAGGCTGTACCGTCATAAATCTACTGGGCCCCGTGACGGTCAAAACCATTCACTTGCTTACCTTTAAGCTGCCTTTAACTCTTACTCTCACCCGTGCAGGGAGCACTCTGGGGCTTGACCCGGCCTTGTATCTACTTTGTACCTGCTTAGGCTAAACTGCCGTGGTTGGCCCCACTGGATTGACAGAAAGTATTTTCTTAATGCCCCGGTCGTCTCAGTGGACCAACCATCATCCATACTTATCTAACATAACCAGTTTTACAAATAGTAACTCTTGAAACGGGAGCATTTTATACACAGCATTCCTAGTGCACCATTTGAACATTCTTGAATCATCCAAGCACAGAGCAAATACTCTGCAGCCTTTACATTGTATGTGCTCAGGTTAAACTACAGCTGCTTGCCCAACTGGCCTTTTAAAGGAAACTTTACCTGAATGTCATGGCTCGCTCAGTTGTCCAAGCCAAGCAGCAGCCAATAATCTCCCTCATCTTCTTCATCTTTGGAAGCTACAAAGTACACGCTCCTATCTGCCACATCAGGTAAGGCTAACTAGCATGCAAGATAATGGAGACACGTCAAAGAAGTGTGTTTAAAACGTTAAAGTACAAAAGGATGGACTGTGCAAAACATATTGTAATATTCTTTGGACCTTTAATTTCCTGTATGGGACCAAAATGTACAGAATTTACTCCGGTATTTAATGAGTTTCTGTAAGTGGTGCTCAGATTATAAACTCCAATGTTCTACACAGTAGATAAAAACAAATCATCTTAAATTCTACACGTACATGACTTCAAAATTCAAGCAATAACATGGCCAGACGTTATCCAATGAAATGCCATTCAGCTGAGAGACCTTCAGTTTCTGTCAGTTCCCAGTAGGTGTGACAGCTTCAAGACAGAGGCTGATGTTTGAATGTCAATAACATGTCAGATCAGTCTGTGTGATGAGGTTTGTGAGTTTTCATCGATAAGGCCGGTGTTGAGAATTTTGCACTATTTCTGCTTCACGGGACAGTGACGCAAAGTGAACCAAACATTTTGGCAGACGTTGACGGTGAAGTCTCGAGTTCCGCCTGAATTCATACATTCTTTATGAATTTGTTATTGAAAAGTCTCATTATGTTCATCAAACACATATTGGGACCAACATTTCTTTACCCAATATAGCTTACAGTACAAGAGACATTATTTAAGAAGGCACTTCATTGGATTACATCCACACAGAGCAATGAGTTGTTTTATTAGCTTGCTGTGGTTGTGTACAGCATAAATAGGTTAGGTGTTTGAGATTGTGTGAAAATGTGATGTGGATCAACTTGATAGGCCTGTTGAGTGGTGTTATTGCAGTCTGCGGTCCCTGGAAACACTCGGGAAATGATGCTCCCCCTGTCAGCGCTGCAAAGCCCCTCTGCCTCTGGATATATGGGTAATTACTGGGATTTAGCTGACTCAGGACACACACAAACCCATATGAACACAACAAAAGCCCTACTTGTGTGAAAAAAAGCCACACCCATAGGCGGTTCGGGCAAATGCCAGAAGGACCGATGCACTCTTGGGCCGATTTGGGCCGCTGGAAAAAAGAAAAAAATGCGGCAGCACTGGCGTTTGACAAAAAAAATGCAAGACTGTACGGCTGCAGCCTGGAGCCTCCTGTCTGGTGCCGTCTGGCTTCTACTTTTCCAAATAAAAGCTTGCCTCTGGTTCGATATGTTTTCACACTTTAGTGTTTTGGGTGTTTAAGAATATATTAATATGTTTAAAATATGCAAGCATTTCCATTCTATTCTAAGATGGTGATATGGTAGTTTAATTGAAGGTTTTATGAATTGTGTGTATCATTTAATTATGAAAGCCTGTAAATGCGCCTCATGCTACCGGTACCATAATTTCACGTGAGCCGGATTTTTGCGATTATAAATCAAATGATGTCCCCATCTGAAAAGGGGCTGGTAAGGAATGAAATTGCCTGGGCCGAATTTTTGTCCCTGCCCCAGGCCGGACTGTATTATAGATGGGACTTGGACACGATAGTTCTCAGTTTGTAAATCTTATTACTTGAGTTAAACCACACAATACCTGGCCCAAAGAACATGCATTATTTGAAGCCAAAGTAACCTAAATGAAAAAAAGAAAGAAAACTTGCAATAAGCCAACTCAAAATGAAATGATCATCATGATCATCCAGGTCCAACGGCCAGCTAATTGGCTTCACTACAGAGCAAGGTACAGATAGGGTGACCATCTCTTTTTGCTTTGAGTGTCAAAACTACCTTTTTTATGTCCTTATTTAACCTTGAGCACCTGATGCTTTCCTCTCCAGAGTCAATTCAGTTTAGTCAAAATTGAGTTAGTGAGGGAATCAAAAGAGGTTACTCTTTTTGATGATAGCTGTTTATCATAAACATCCACAAATCTGTTGAAAGATCTTGAAAGAAAAGATGCATTTTTACTTAGACTGAAGTAATCCATCTGTAGCTCCAACAGGAACTGCTAAAATGAATTTTCATGGTGCAGATTCATCAAAATGTAAACAACTTTAAGATTAAAAAATTGCTTACTTATGCCAGTGAGTCAAATTAAAAACATGCCCAAGCAGCCCAACCTATCTTGAAAATAACTGAATGTAGTGACCATGACAAAATCCTGCAAACAAAAACCAATTTAAAACAGCTGAGGGTGTTAATCCCTAATGGGGATCTTTCCTGAGTCATTTGGCAGACACAGCCCAAGTGCCATAAAAGTGTAAACAGCTTGTGGTATGTGTCATTTCAAAATCTAAGGTATAGTCTGAATACATAGCCTAGAAATCTAGACACACACAAGCGTCAGCAAATGTAATTTTCAGCTATGGTCAGTAAAGCAACTCTCCGTTGGCTTGCAAGGTGGAAAAAACAAATTCAGGTCAGGCCAATCACATTGTGAGTTGATGGGTGAGATGGCAGAGTTGCGTTGGTTCCGCATGAAATGCCTGCTACTTTAAAACAGAGAAGATGGCTGCTGTTGGTGCTGGCGAAGAATGGCCTTTCAAATCAGCTTTGGCCGTGACTCTGGAAGACTTGGAGTTAAGCACTGAAGTCATTCTTAAAAAAGGAAGACGTATCTGGTGTTTTGCCAACAGGATACATTAAAAGTTTAATATATCAACCAGTGTTGCTCTGGTTGGTTGTAGTGCTATCATATTGCGTGCGGAGGGAATTTGAAAGACAACCGTTTAACCCGCCCCTCGGCTTGAGCCCTGCCAATGGTGAGTTCCCAGACCCAACATCTTGATGTGGGTCTGGCTGGTTAGGCGACTGAATATACACTTTATAATTCCTCTTTGCCTATTTTGAGCTATACATCTTCCTACCTTTGGCTCCACGGATTAACATTTAGCATGGATGAAAAAAATAGTTCTAGTTTCTCACCTGCTCTGTTTGTGTAAAATTATTAACTTCTTTGGTGATAATCTTTTGGATTTGAAATGACAGATTAAGCAACTTCCATGGCAACCACCCTCAGGACCTCATGATGTTTCAGTAAGAGAAAGCCCATCCTTTTCTGAGATGAAATAATTCCCAGGTTTATTAGCCTCTGGAAATTGGCTTCAGTGGGAGGCGGAAAAACAGATAATTTGAATACATACCCGGGTGTCCTAATGTTCATTTCACTGCTGTCACTTAGAAGGGAGGTGGGACGGATAGAGTGCATTGTGCTGCTGACAGGATTGGCTTTGTGTGTGATGAATGGGACTGTCACAGACGGTGACAGGTTTGTGTTCAATACATGTGGATGTACAATACGCTCTGCATCCCGTGACAAGCTGGGAGGCTTATTGTCCCGATAATCTCCATATCGTTTCATCTCCGGCTGCTTATGGCGGATTTGGTCACTGAGGGGTATGCCATGGCTGCTGCACACAGACTGTTGAACCTCTGGAAGCAAAAATAGGACACAAAGTGTGTTCCCGTTTTCTCTTTTCCTTTTTTTTCTTATTGTTTTTGAAATCACAGAAAGTCTATGGAAAATACAGATTTCTTAGGCCCTGTTCACACTAAAATGTATCTGAGATGATGAGATCACAAGTGAACAGCCACTGAATACAGATTACAACCATCCAATATAAATGGAGGATGCAGGATTCAAACACTCTTTAAGCCTCCTTTAGAGGTACAGCATGAAGTGGGCAAAAAACAAATCTATTTTGGTGTTATGTATCAAGTTATGAGGACCACAAAATAGAATGAGATACAGAAATTACCAAATTTTTCTCAAATCAATATATTTTGGGCATCCTGACTGGATTACATTTTTCTTCTTTTATGTACAGTATCTGATGTAGAATATTAACAGTGAATCACCAGCTTTTTCCTTTTGTGTATTCCCTCAATATAGCAACTACATGTTGATTGAGGTTTGATTGACGTTAATTCTTCTATAACCTCCACATCTTTATGTTTAACAGTGCTATCTGAAGATCCAGGCAGACATCCCACACTAAATGGAATTCATAGAAGAACTGGTTGAAATCACTCTAAGTTATGTTATATTGTATGTTATATAAGTATAGAGTAATACACAAATATGTGCATATGAAATAAATATCTGAGTTGAGAAAAATATCAAATCAGCACAATTTGCTGAAAGGCTAAGGCTGTTCATTTTTGTTGTTAAATAGCATTTTCATAAATCAAACCGAGGACGTTAAAGCCTGTTAGAAGTGCTCACTTGAAACATCTATATATCCACATCTGGAAACAAATTGCACAGAAAACAGTTATTGGCAGACAGACAAAGTGGGAACCTGGATAAAAACGTCAAAGAAAAACATGATAATGAATAAATGAATCATGATTATCATATATTGTCATTCATGTGTAATGTTACAAGGTCTGCAGGCTGTATAAAAACACATCAACTTTAGATACTTGAGTTAGATACTGAGTTTAAACATGCAAGATGAGCTATACACCAGCCAACTGTGTTTCCAATTTTAAACAAGAGCATTAGGAGTCATGATGTTATTCTAGTTTCCTCCTCTCCCCCTTGCCTCTGCCACTTGGATTCAGTTTTTTTTTTAAACTGAAGACCGTTTGGCTATGTTTCACCCAACCGATAAGTATGTTTCTGCCCCAAACAAGCCTCCACCTAAGACAAAGCAAGGCAGCATTATTTATATAGCACATTCCAGCCACAGACAAAGTCTGTATATTATTAAAGAGCAGTTAAAATGATTAAAAACAGATAAATACGAGAATAACAATTACAATGCAATATAAGAAATTAAACACTAAAGAGCAGTTAAAATCAAGTAAAAGCATAAAAGCAGATAAAATACAAGATTTTAGGCTGCTAGTATGGGACAATGTATAAGAAAGGGCTCTGCTGCAGTAAATACAACCATAGAGGAAGTGACTGGGTGGGAGTGGGAGGGTGAATGCATGCATGTCTGTCTCTCTACAATTTGTATTCATGCAGGCAGACAGTGTTAAGTGGAACAGGGAGGGGAGTGAACTTTTGAGAGTTACTGCTGTGGAACAAAATAGGTCAGTTCATCACACAACCAGCAAAATCTGTAGATGTTGTTGGAAATTGACAGTATAAAAGAAATAGTAAAAAAAACAACAACAACAAATTGATTCATGATTACAGTCAATGCAGTGCATGAGCGCGGCAGTAAACTGCTGCAGAGTCTTGCTCGGTTCCTAGAACATAACAGAAAATGGCTTGGCTGTTCATTTTAGAGTCAAACTGTCTTGATGCTGATTTTGAAAAAATAAAAAAATAATACAGACACAAAAGGCTTGATGTTTTTCTCCACGGATTCATTGCTCATAGTGGTGATGGAGTGTGAGCCTATTCTTAATATTTATGAACAACTGCGACAGAGTAAGTTATGGACACCGATCGGGCCAAGACCTTGCTTAGTATTTTCCCTCCCTTAATATTTATGCTTCCCTGACATCATTTTTCACTTATTGCTATTTTTTTCTGTTTTCATGTCCGATTAAATATCTCAAACTGAGAAATGAAGGAAGCCAAAAGAAAGGTTTGTCTTATGGCAGAAGTATGAAAGTTTTGTCTGATGGGGGAAGAGTTTTGTCAAACAAAATAAGGTTTTT
>NC_048416.1:25331949-25334379 GCF_013103735.1 Etheostoma cragini
ATAAAAAATAGAATAATAATGATTTATCAGCTGGCTTAAAGCATCCATACATGTTCCAGTAAGTGCTGCGCTGCTCCTCAGCTCTAATGCTCTATGTTTAACAGCTTATATGTGGACACATTCATTATTTCACAAAGTTCATTGTAATTGGGCCAAATAGCAGTGTTTGCCAATAGTTCTTAGTGTTTGTTTTATCCTGCTGAGGTGAGAGATGGTTTCTGCATCATGACGATCCATATTTCACTTTAGGTCTCTATCACAGAAACATTTACTTTTAAAATGATTAAAATCTCTGGCAGTCATGTTGTCCTATGTGACTATCTCCATCCATCTGGTCTTCCAAGTAGGTAACACAAACACCCTGAATTACAACTTCTCATTTTTACACATGTTACTCTCTGCTGGATGTCTAATCTGAGGTAGTCTATATTCTGGACGCTCAACTCCCGGGATTGCTCCGGTGCAGCAGGAAATTCTGCTGGATGCATGTATTTTCTGTTTCCATTTTCATACGTTCTTTGTGTTGGAATTTTAAATTTGGTGGATGTATGAGGACTATGGTGAACTGCTCCTCAGATCTCAGCATACACTGAGTTGAAAAGTTTTCCTTTTCAACTCAGTGTATGTTAATAGCATCATACATACAGTGAGTACATCAAACATACATTACCATGTGGTGGACATCATAATTAAGCAAATATACAGGATCAAATACAAAGTATTTATGCAATACTTTTTATAATTATAATCAAAAAACCTTTTTTATTCCATGCTCAGGACAATTTAGGAATGCTTTATTGAAAAAAAAGAAGAAAATGTAATACCTATAACTAGATAATACAACATAATGTACGCTACATTTTTACAAGTAGAGCAAGCACATCATCAGAGATAGTGTGAGAATGTTTGGCCTCATATACAGAGAGACATGCATATGTAGCATGACTGTGGCAGTACGATTTATTTACTGCAGCAGCATATTACCAAGGCCAATCCTAGGCTGATAAAACCACAACGGCAGTGCAACTACAGTACATGTGTTGGACTTAGAAATATGTATCATTTATGTATGATTTCCATTCATTCCTCCCCTGATACTGAGCTGTACATTATCCTCTGTTAATAAATAAAGGTCCGCATGCAAGCAAACCAATATTCCTTCAAGCAGACAAGAAGGAAGTAAATTCTGGAAGTTTCCCACCACAGCTCTGTCCTCTGAATATTGAGAGGTAAAGTATATACTTTGCTTTCACCTTTCACCTCAACTTTAAACAGAAGATAACACAAACTCAATCACCACCGTCCCCATGGGGACCATTCAGTAATAATCAAGGACAAAAGGATGATGCAATGACCCCATTCACATCTATAATGTACTCTAAAAATGACCTCACATCCTGAATAAAGATCATATAAGATTATGTGTATAATTATATCTGGATCAGACATTTTCCTGAATGCTTGAAAAGCCATAATATGCTCCAGATCTACCAAAGACTTCAATAACCAGCGGTAAATGCTTTACATCAATACTGATAGTTTTGTATTAAAGCTACCTCTAGCCAATGGTTTATGCCTACATTAAGTATCTTTAAATCTAACGAACATTTCCTTAGGCAATTAAAAACAACCTCCAGACAATTCTCCAGACTTATCAAATGTACAGATTTGATCCAGAACACCTTTTAAATGTGAAGGACTAGTTGACCAAAAAGTGCACAGGTGAATTTCTGTGGTCAGAAGGAAACTTCCGCCATCCTAAAAGTGCCTCAAAACAAACACGTAAAATTAAATAATACTGGCATGTAAATGCAATCAGATATGGTTATTAATGAAATAATCAGATTTTCTGAAAGTTTCTTCTAAAACACTTTGTTGTGGTTGGAATACTCAGAAAAAAGAAGAAAAAAACTCTGCTCTAATGGCATCAGATTATTAATGTGAATTTAAGTAAAAGCATTCCTTGTGTTCTTCATGTGACCCAATTAAGCATCTGAGTCTTACTGTGGACGAGTTGTGTGCGTTTTTACCTTTTGTGGAAAACGTGATGCCCGAAAGCACGATATATAACCCGCCTCTCAGCACTGGATGTGCACTTATCCTAAATATTGTTTGACCTTCCCAGTGCCTGGCTATTACTCTCCTGTGAGTCCCCATCACCTTCTCCCAATCTCCCTCTTCCTCCTAACCCCTTCTTTTTTTTCCACAGATGGATATTTTTGTAGCATTAATCCCACAGATCAGGAGGGTTTTGTCAACGTGTTAAACTTTAATACTTTGGGTCATTTATCTTTTACGGCCAAACCTGAGGTCTGTCAGCGACCAGACAAGCTATTTCCTCATTCGGTTTGGGAGCAAAGTGGCGCAGGAGAGAGCAAAAGGAGGGGAAGGCGGGTGGTGGTGGTGGTGGTGGTGATGGAGTGGAGTGGA
>NC_048416.1:25334605-25353709 GCF_013103735.1 Etheostoma cragini
TCATTACGTACATTCGAACGCTGCATCAGGGACCCGCCGGGCGCCCAAGTGGACAAGGATAGAATTGCAAGTGATTAATTTGTTGAAAGGTCCCCTGGAACGTGGTGTGCTCGCACAAACATTTGTCTTCATTTGCCAAGATATGTACAGTGACATGAGAAGATGGGCCTTAGGAGCCCTGAGTGGGGGTTTTCTCTCATTTTAGAAAACTTTAGAAGGCTTTAGTCCAGGCTTTTCAAACATCTTGTGTGCTGGTTGAGTTTGTTGCTCATACAGTCGCATGCTGCTGAAAAACAAAAACCTTTTCTCGGTTCATTTAACAGCTAAAATGTGGAACGAATGGACAAATAATGGATGTCATAATGCTAGTTCATACACTTTGTTTTGTTGTCTGTACAGCAGCCAGTCAACAGTCAGTGCTATATTTCACTGGTATAATTGCAACATAGTGATCCAAGTCTGTCATTGACTCAGAAAGCGTAAGAGGAGGAGAGCTTGTGAATGTGAGTGTAGGTGGACCGGGAGGGATTATGTTTAGCATGTATCTGACAAGTGTTAATGTGTTTACAGTTGGTTGTTTTGTTGCTTGTTCACTGTAAGTCTATTAAGCGTATAGGAAAACCTGTTTTATCTGGAACAATACACACATACATTTTATAACAAAGTGAAAGTTTTTTTTAACATATTATAGGCCTAATATGGGGAATTTGGAGCACCAGAAGTGTGAGTTTTCTCAAACAACAACAGCACTAGATTTTGAGCCATTTTGATTAGCGGTTTTAAAGGTCTTTCCTTTGCACTTCGGCCTGCTGAGCGTTCATGTTGTGGTCGCTTCTTATCACAGAGCAACTCTCATCATTTATATAAATACATCTCCAAGCCATGTGCACTCTGAGTAAAAGGGCCTGTACTATGATCTTGATAAACACAAAAAATGTTAAACAACTTAACCCCTTCTTAACCTGTTAGCTGGTTTATCTGAAATGTATATGGTCATTAGTTACTAATTAGAATAAAAGAGCCACACACACACACACACAAACACACATCAACAATATAAATCTAATGTCTGTATCAGATTCCATGCTGTGTACCTCCAGTCATTGGGCTAATTACACAGTAATGAAGCTAATCAAGAGTTAAACAGGAGAACTATTCAGCCTTAATGCTGCTGTTATCCTTTTAAAACCACCACATATCCTTTATGATCTTAAATGGGTCCCGGTGGGCCATTAGAGAGCAATGAGGATGTCTATGGACCTCTCCCTGGAGACGGGGGGTGGGGAGTGGAGTGTGTGTGTGTGAACTCAGGCCACAGGACAAAATGAGGCCACAGAGGTCTACTGTAACTGTGTTCAGAGGTGTAAGGGCTTGGAAGCGGTTTGGTCTTGTTTATTTTGGGATCGCTGCAGCCTTTCTGGGAATCCAAATGGTTCAATGTATGTCAGAGGAGATGAGTGGGCGGAGGTACAACAACACAATCAAATCTATGCCCTACAGAACCTCAGTTTATTCTCTTCATCTGTATGTGATGAAAGCAGATGTATGGGTTTATAGTGCATGCTCTGATGTCTGTATCATATACTATATGATACAGACATCACAGTTACTATGTAAGCATCACACTGTTCACAATGGCTGTGACCCATTTATTAACCCTGCACATATACACTGATGTTGGCAGTTAGGATACAGGAATGACAATACTGTGTTTTAGTCAGAAAACGATACAAGTTGTGTGCCAACAGATGTCAGTCAAGCTGTGCCAGGTTGCAAGTTAAAATCAAGGACTTGTTACTATATTGTACCTGAACTGTTGTTCCACTTGCAATTCTCAAGAGCTGTCAATGTTTACATTTCTTGCAGTTATGACTGCACCTTCCTCATTTGCATTTTTAGGGGGAGCAATGTGCACCAACAGTGAATTTAGTATGCGAGCTTTTATGTTTAAGTGTTCTTGGTTTTTATTATATCAGACGTCTACTAGTACTACATATTAGGACAGTATAGTCTTTGATATATATATATATATATAACCTTTTACTTCTGACCTCTCATTGAACGCCAAGACTCTTCCACATCTCGCCTGTATTCTGGGACAGGTTTCTTGAAGGGACGCATTTCTAAGGACAGTCTTTTCTGCTGGCTTGTAAGGAGAGGAGAAAAAAATGTAATATATTTTTCCCAAACAAAAGTTGTGAAATGTCTGTTATAATAATCATAAAGGGTGTTATTTAGAGTTGAAGGGATTGGTCAGTTAAATAATCATCCACCAAAAGAATTATATTTGTCAGGTTTGATGAGCCATTTATTAAAACCATTTTTATATTCTGTTATTTAATTCAGCCATTTCCCAATAAAATATGCCAACAGTTCTCCGGGTCCAGCTTCTCTTTTATTTTTCATTTCAGAATGCTGCTCTGACATGTAAAGCGATTTGAATATAATACTCACTATTTCTTGACATTATATAGACTAAAATGGATTAAACAAAAAAATAATCTGCAGATAAATTGATAAGGAAAATAATTTAGTTGGCATCGTTTGGAGAGGGTAACAGACACCCAAAGCTGTGAGTCACAATTGAGTGAATAATTCTTGTTTTTACAAAGATTACTATAAAAAGAAGAGAAATCTACCGAAAATGTATGTTAGCAGCAGCAGCAGCTCCTGCACCAACATTCTTTTAAGTTCAAGTTTGGGCTTTATGTCTGTTACAGATCAATAACGTCCTGTCAAGCAACAGTGACCGCTCCACTCTCTCCCTTCAGAAATCCAATCAACAGCAACACATAAAGAGCAGAGTGTAATACTGAAACAAAAGAACACTGAGGTTAAATGATGTAATGGAATGCATTGGATGGAGACTATAGCCAATGAGAACTGACAACGTCACCAGCGTCACCTTTAAACAGGGTGAAGCTGCTGTGAACCTGAACACCTGTGCCGTAAAAACTCTAACGGTGCGTTCGAGGACAGCTTGGAAAGAACGAGTGACACCCAGTAGAACTACCAACACTGACGCTCTCTAATTTGATAGACTTAGGGATGCGCGCGCGCCAACACACACACACACACACACACACACACACACACACACACATACACACACACACACGCACACACGACAGAGCAGGTGGGATAAGAGGGCTCCTTACCATTACGCACATTAAACTGCAAATGGGTACATCTTATTTTTTCTTCTCTTTTTAGTAAAACATACAGTCTCCTAAATATTCCTTGGTATTAATTATTTTTCGTATTGTTTTTAGTTTTTGTTATTTAGGCATTCAGCCAGCCTGTCATTTGAACTGACAGTATTTTGATGTTTTTAACTCCAATTTTCCATTTAGAAATAAGAACAAAGAAGAAGAAGAAGGCCTTTAACAGAAGTGCTGTGGAGCCGTATCAATGCCCACCTCGACCAGGCCCTTCAGTCCGCCAACACACACACCCACAGCGCCACGAGAAGCCTTCTCCTGTATCATGTTCTACCGAGAGGCGTTTACAGCTGTTTTGTTTCATAATACAGGACGACACGCTGCGCTGGGAGAGCTGCCTCTTTACAGCAGCAAGGGGGACAAAAACGCAGCTATTACAGAACAACTATAATAATGAACCCCAAAATAAATGACTAGTTTTAGAAGGATAAAATTCCCGTATTTTTGCCTCACTTAACATTGCCTATCTGAACGGGACTGACAGGATTTAAGGTATTAATGCTGATTTTACTGTGACCTTGTTAAACTCTTTGCTTTTTTGTCTTCAGTGAAACTGTGGTGTGTTTATAATATTGACATGGGGATTTATTTATGATGTTCTATGGTGAAGAATATTTTATTTCATTCTGTCCCTGTAAAATGTGCTGGAGCATTTTTCCTATTAAGGACTTCAAATATTTTTCTAAGCGGGCTCCTTGCGACAGGAGTTTTAATTTTAATTTTAATTTAGATAGGAATTATTGATGAACAGAAGACAAAAGGTGAGTGTTAAATAGGAATATGTGCACCTGTAATCTCTCTCATGCAGATTTTGATTCTCCGTGTGCTTTTGTCTTGTACTGAACAATGTTCAACTAATCGAAATCGAAAATAAATAAAAATGCGTTTAAAAGATTTTTTTCCGGTGTGAAACACACCTGAGCCGCGGCGATGGGACGCTTCACTGGCCGTCGCACGGAGAGATGAGCTGTAACGCGTTACAGCCCTGTAACAAATTCCATTTTCAGGATAATGATTGCAGTAGTTGCATTTGTCCCCACCTTTTTCTTCGAGTCTCCCACGGAGGCTGAATTGGATCCTTGCCCTGAGAATCCCGCACTGCTCTAAATTAATTTGGTGATTAATGACAGAAAGACTGACCTTTACCGGATGGGAGTTTTTCCACTGCTTTGATTTGACCGAGCTGAAGGATGACACCAACACTGCACATTTACCCCTCCTGATTATTAATAGGACCAGTGATTTTTTTTAATGTAAGAAAGGCCGAAATGTAACACGCGTGGTGCTGTTTGATAAACTGCACCTCGCAAAGGGATACATCTAATAACATTCACTTAAAGTGGCTAAATGTAACGCACTCCTTTTTGGAGTGAGGAGGTATCCTACAGATAGGAGATAAAAGCGAAGCGAATCATCCAATTAAATCCCTCAAGAGCTGATGATGGATGATGTCAGCCGATCTGCTTCTAATTAACGTTTAAATTAAGTCAAAGAAAAAAAAGGAACTTTCTGACCATCGCTGTTTCATTTCAGACCTTAACGCCCATTGGCCCGTTGTGTGGGGAGGTCTAAGGGCTCGTCACGTTTAAACTAAATTTGAGGTTGATATGCAGCAGCGTGGGGCCAGATGGTCCACTTGTATCGTCCTGGACATCAAATGTGTAGAATTAAAGAGTACAATAAAATCAGCAGGTTCTCCTCCCTCCCATGATCAGACATGACCCCAGTGTGGAGCATAGAGGCCTGCAGAGGTATTGTGAAACTCTACAAATCTACTCGAAACACTATGAAATAGTGTTGGAAATAGATTCATATAATGTATCTTCTATTAATTGAAAAAAAACGAATGCTCCTTTAAATGAGTCGTTTCATATACTCATATTTTCAGATAATCATCCATTTCTTTGTGTGACAAATGTACAATAAAAAAGCTTGATCATTATGGTTTGCACCATATGTGCCCTTTATATTTCAAACTCATTTTGAATTCACGTGTCAAGGTAAATCAGAATCATTGTGATATTAATATCCAGTCAGACCTGCAGCCGAAATGTTCAGCTGCTTGCACTTTTATCAAAACGATGCACGCTCCGTCCAAATTCACAAATGTAATTTAGCTCCACAAACTCGTGCTTGTTATGGAGAAATATATATTCAAAGCAGCCACAAAGGGTGGACCTCCGAGGTGGCTAATAGAATTTCCTGCTGTTTTATAACTCTGTCCCTAAACCAATGTCACCATATGCTCCTGTTGGCACAGGACTCTCCGCAGTGGCTTCCTGGGCGGCAGGCTTCATCCAAATGGGTCCAAATAATCTCACTGCATTTCTTGAAGAAAAAAAAAAAACTAGCGATTTGCCGTTCAGCCTCTGGCTTGGATCAGAAGTTGGAACATAGAATAATAGATGTTAAAATATAGGCTGAATGTAGACCATGTCAGAGGAAGTCTGTTCCATTTGTCTGCTTTCTCTGTCTTTTCTTATAACTGCAAAATGTATATTTCGTTCTGCCTACAGGTTATATGCAATCTCCTAAATGCATAAAACGAATAAATGACCTGAATTTGTTGAATTTGACAAGCCTTAAAAATGTGCACGTGTTTCCTCAGAGCAGACGTACCTGCTGCTCTCCTCGGCGTTCACCTCTTCCCCGTTTTGTGTCTATAATCCGGTTCTCTCTTTCCATCCTAACCCCCCATCAGTAAAATTCACATTTTCCGTGCTTAGACTCTGCGCAACAGCATGGCGTCACCTTTGTTATCCGCGTTTTACGCTACGCATTAAATTACACTTTTACCTGCAGGGTCATATTGACACCAACGAATATCAAGGGAACATCATGTAACATAAATAAACAGCATGAACAAAAAATGGATAAAAAATTCAAACCTAAAATGATGTGATTTTCTGCCTATTTTTTCTTTATATTTTTAAAATCTTAAATTGCAATGTTTGTGTTTAGACTCTGAGATGAAACGGTTCTGATTAATCCAGGCAGCTATTAGAGTGACATTGAAAATAAATAGTAACTTAACTGCAATCATTAAAAATAATATATGTATATATTTAGACCTATTTTATTTTTAAATTAAAATCAGGCTTCATAGGTCTCTTTTGTCATAAAGAAAAAGAAATCAAAATTCCATCACCTGTCGTGTTGATAGGTTAACCCTAACAGCTTCTGTTTAGTTGATCATTTTAATAGACTTCACAATCAGGTCCGTAGATGTGTTCATAGTGGCTATTTTGAGCCAAATTCCAGTGCAACACAGTGATTAATGCGCACATGGCGCTTAAGGCTTTATATGCGTAATTACGCACGAAAATGACTAAATGCATATCACGAGACCATTGACCATTGTTGGCTCGGCGTTCCTCTAAAAACTTTTCCATAATGCAAAGACGCTGGAGGCAGAATTTCAATGGCCATCAACTCTCCCTTTCTAACAAAATACACCAGCAGAGGGAAACAGATGCATAAACATTCACGGCATCGTTCTTCTCGGCAGCAACAGACTCCTCCTATCCCCCACGTCCAATTAGTTATTATGGTCCGGCCCTTTAAGACGCAGCAGCGGGTCAGCAAGTGGTGTAGTGTTTCTCTAATTGAACTTCACCCAATCAACAATAACTCGTTAGCAGTGGCTTTCTTTTTCTTGCTGCTTGAGACAGCTTTTTTCCCCCTTGCAGGGATTCACCCCCTCCAGTCTGTTACTTCCTAAAGATCTTCATGGAGCTTGGCAGAGGAGCTGCGACTCTCTGAGGGAGAATACAGTCCGGCTGCCTTTCCAACTACGCCCGAAGCATGGTTATTTTGGAGGAAAGCTCTCAGGCGAGCTAAGTTGCGGCATTCGTCTTTAAGTGTCAAATTTAGAGGGGTCTACGAGAACGCCGAACACCCGAGGAAACACTTGTGGACGCTTAAAACTGCCATTTGAATGAAATAATCAACTTTTCTGGAAGAAGCGATTCTTCGGGACTGCGATGACCTCCAGTAAAGACATGAAGGCAGTCTCAGTGTTACAGTCAAGCGGCGAGGAGAGGAGACGGGCTCCCTTGGACCAGCTGCCACCACCGGCCAACTCCAACAAGCCTTTGACGCCGTTCAGCATTGAGGATATCCTTAACAAACCCTCGGTAAAGAAGTCAGTGGCCAGTATCTGTCCGCCGAGAGTGCTGGAAAAAGTCACGGGCTCTAACTCTGCGAGGAACGGGATCACCACTCCCTCCTCGCCGCTGTGCGCACTGGAAGAGCTCGCCAGCAAAACGTTTAAGGGTCTAGAAGTCAGCGTTATCCAGGCAGCAGAAGGTAAAGACTGTATGTATCTTCAATCCTTATTATGCTGGTTAATTTTCTGATAGATTCAACAACAGGAAAGCATGCGCCAACACAGCTGACATTAGTGCTAGCTGGTTTGTTTGGACTTTTAATGTGGAAACGCTAAGACAGCTGTATACGAATGCGCAACAGTAGAAGATAAGAAATGGAAAATGCCACTTTTACGCGTTGAATGTGCATGCGTAGGATCCAATAAACTGATTAAAATTGTCTAATAACCTCCATGCTATGTTGGTTTAAAATGGAGAGACTAACCTAAATTCTGAACTTAAATGTCATACTGGCTATGTTAATATTGTAACACTGCAACATTAAAACACCTGCCAATTGTAATATTTGGTTACATTGGTGTTTGGCCCGTAATATGGTGAGTGATTCGCCTTTGGATGAATTATTTCACGTTAGTTGATCGGCTCAGTGGTATCCAGACAGGGGCTCGTGATTCAGCAAAGTTCTTAGAATTTGTCTTATCGTTATTGGAATCAAGTGAAAAATAAGTATAATATTTTGCTTCAAGGAAAAAGACTAAACCTAGCATGTAAACAGAGGACAGGCCTGCTAAGCAGCTCCGTCTGTTGATGCTCTAGTTGGGGGGAGGGGGGGGGGGGGGGGGGGGGGGGGGGGGGGGGGATTGTGTGACCCTTGCGGTTGTTTTCATTCGTCTTGTATGTTTTCCTCTTCCAAGGTCGTGAGCATGTCAACGCTTTCGGACAGAGGCAGACGTCGAAAAAGAGGAGAAAGTCGCGGACAGCCTTCACGAACCACCAGATTTACGAGCTGGAGAAGAGGTTTTTGTACCAGAAGTACCTTTCTCCGGCCGACCGCGACCAGATCGCGCAGCAGCTGGGGCTCTCCAACGCGCAGGTGATCACCTGGTTTCAGAACCGCAGGGCCAAACTCAAGCGGGACCTGGAGGAGATGAAAGCGGACGTGGAGTCGCTAAAGAAAATCAACCCACAGACCCTGCAAAAGCTCGTCAGCATGGACAGCATAGAGGAGTCGCAGGGTGGGGGCCCCGATGCCAGGTCGCCCAGTGTCTCCCCCACCTCGCAAGGACACCGGGCCTTCCCACAGTCCCCCTCCTCATCCAGAGACCAAACCACGGATGAATTCTCGGAGGACGACGAGGAAATCGAGGTGGACGATTGACAGTCAGGGGGGCTGTGGTTTTCATAAGCAACAACAAAAAAGAATATTAAAAAGGGGGCATTTTTTCTTCCCAAATTTTTGCACGGATATTGACAAAAAAGGAGAATATAGGCTATACATAACAAAAAAAACATTTCAGGAAAGTTTCTTTTCCTCTCCTCTTTTTTTTCTCTTCATTTTTATTTATTAATCGGACTTGTAAAGCTTCCAAGTCTGTCGTTTGAGTTCCACCACAATATCTGAGGAATATCTGGTTTCCTTTAAGACACCTAACTGTTATGGTACAGTAAGACTAAAAAAGTGTGTAAACATTTTAATTCTTCACGGTTGTTTTGAAAGAGGGTGGAAAGTTGTGCAATTACTTTTGTTTGTCATTTATTCGCATTGTTCCGTCAAAGGAATCGGCTCTGCCAAATATTTATATCACCCTTTTTTTTTTTTTTCTCCATGCACAGCCCAGGGTCGATGTGTCAGTCCATCCCTACTTCAGTGTAGTTTTCTTTTTCTTTCCTCTGAGCAAAGTGTTTCTGCAAGCATGCAGGCCTGTTCGAAGCGCACAGGGCGCATCAGTATTAGTAACGAGTGCAAGCGTGGCCACGCTCTGACTTCTGTATATAGATCAAACATCATATGCGATAATTTTATTGTAACATTCTATTTAATCAGCATCTATGTAAATAAAGGTTATATGATATTTCAAGAAGCTGTCGGCGCGATTGGGTGTGTGATTGTGCATTAAATAACACGATAAATAGAATAAAATAACCCTAAATCAAAAACCAAAAGTAATGACCTATTGGAATATGTCCCTGTAAGAATATTATTATTACACAATAAGGAATGGGATTTTAAAGGGCAACAATACTAAATTAAGGACTATTATATAAGAATAATATAAGTGTTAGGGTGAGCTAAAATCGCAATACTGAGCACCGCAGGCACTTTATAGGAATGCTATATGAGATAAAGTCACACTGATATAGGACTCAAATAAGATAACATGTGTACTGGTAGATTAAGCAAATATATAAACATTCACCCCTCCACAAATAAAAAAAAACCTGCGCTGTTTGGTAAAAATCGACCCTTATGAATAATTGACCTCTGCTTTCAGCCTAGAAGTGCCATGTCTTCAATTAGCTGCCGTCCGCTGCCTTTATTCCATTCTTTCGCCCCGCGCTGAATACATCTTGTCACAAGAAGGTCCCGGTCTGGCTGCGGTGTTAAGAAAAGCTTGCTCCCACCCCTGCGCCATATGTTTTCTTCCTCCTTCTTTAACACAACTAGTCGACATGATTGATTAGGTTAACCCGCCTTTGACTTACATAAAACAGCTTCCACCGAGCCGTGGGCAATAATGGCACGCATCTGCCACTCTTGACTCGGGTTTGTTTGGAAAAAGAGATGAAAAAAAAAAAGTCTCCCATGAATAGCAAATGGGTTAGTGTGAGGATCCTAATGAATAAAGCTCAATGGGAGGCAGTGGAAATGACGCGGCGTGCTGCTGCTGTTGGCCGACCATTGGCAACAGTTTTGAGTTTGGTGTGCGTGTGTGTAGCCTACATGTGTGTGTGTATGTATGTATGTATGAGTGTGTATGTGTATATATATAATTTATATTAATTTTATTCTTCATTGTGAGACCCAAACACAATATATTTTAGGGATTATGCTTAGTAACACAGTATGTGGATATCCGAGAGAGAGAGAACGAAAGAAAAAAAATGTTAACTTTTAAAATCGTAATAAACCTAAAAAAATAAAAAATATGATAGGCCCACTAATTTGGAACGCGGATCAACCCGGTGTTTAGAAGTCATTGTCGCAATGGAAACAGATTAAATCTGGCCATCTCAAGACAGACTCTGGAACTAAAAAGAAAAACCTAAAGGCTCGTTAGGACAGATTTTTTGTCTTTCTTTTGGGTGGTTAGAGAAACAAAGCAGGCTGTTGCACACAACAGAAGTAATCGGCTGGAATCGTGGAGGTTGAAAAGTCAAGTAGGCCTTTTATTATGGAGCCACTCTGCACTGGCAGGAGGACCAACACAGAGGATGGAGCATTGAATAAAAGTCAGTGGACAAACGGGTGAAGTCCTGATTCAATATGAAGTTATAAGCGAAAGAACAGGGATCTACTGACTTTATAGGGTATTATTGTGAAATGTACTAAGGCTAATAATGATCATTTTATTCTTTTATTATTGCATTTAAACTGAAGGATATACAACAACTTAGCCCCTTAGCAATTCTATTAAAATGCCATTGACTATTTTTTTTTTATTACATTTCCACAATGAATGGTTCTATCAATACAGCCTCATTTTTTCATCATCATAGGCTACCTATACTCTTGTCTTTCATTGGCTGTTTTCCTTAAAACTGCAATAAAATCTCAGTTGAATTATACACACAAGCAGTCTCTCCAAAATCGGCAGCTCCCATTCCTTGGGGGGCCACATTCAGATGTATATTTTACCGGTGCATTATGATCACAAAAAACTAAGCCCAGAGGTACCAAAAATACATTCTGCTATCTAACTTCTGCAATCTCACAGAGCGGTTCAACGGGAACCTGAAATTCTTTATTTTAGCCTAAAAAGGTCACAGCTTTAGGGGGGGGGGGTCTTCTTTTTTTCGACATACAGTGGCCTGGAGGGACTTACTCAGGCTTAATAAGGGTGCATGGCTGGGGGGAAATAATATACTTGTAAGTCTAAGAGTGTGTGTGTGTGTGTGTGTGTGTGTGTGTGTGTGTGTGTGTGTGCGCGGTGTTGACGTTTACAGGGAGCTCATTTTATTAATAATTTGAAAACATGGCCACAGGGACCTGATTTAAAAAACAACCAAATGTCCAACTTCACCCCAAGATGTTAATAGCCCCTTAAAAAAAATCTTATTGTCAGACGTGTTTTGGAAAATAATACTTTAAAAATGTCAGCCCCCTAACAGTCCTTTAAACCTTTTTTTGATATCCTAGTTGTGAGAAGATACAAGTATTTAGTCCACACCTGCCTTACTCCATGTTATTGACCTCTGCATGGAAGACTGCCCCAGCCTTGATGAACACATGGTCTTTTTAATATGAAATCTAAACTCCATTTCAAACCTTTGACTTTTTAGACACATAAACACTAAGAACATTGTACAGTGGAACACAGGTATTAACTAGTTACCTACTCAAGGTTTTCCCAACGTTACAAATTCATAAAGCACATACAATTTTGTACTTCAGAGCAATGTGTCAATGTGATATCCAAGACTCCACTAGTGCAACTTAGTAAAGTGTTGCTGAAATGTTCTGGCTGCTACAGCACAGTCTACTTAGAAAGTGTAAAGACAAAATAAGATACAAGTCTTGTAGATAGTATTCGTCCGTGTCAGGTTATCAGAGTCTATCCTTTCACTCTGGACAAGATCACACACATCAAAGCTTCCCTCCTGCCTGATGTCGGAAGAGCACCAAGTGTGCCACCTAGTGTTAAACTGCACTGGCTTCACAGTATGTGCAGAACAGAGTTGGTTACAAAAATGTGGTCAGTGAAATTGTGCTAAAGACAGAGGTTTTTGTTTTAAATACATCTTAAACAGGGTCACACTTAGCAATCACTGTCAAGTCTTCACCGTGCAGACTGCTTTGATCCACCGAACCTTTTTGTCTGCAAGCTTTTAAAATGTGCAATACAATATCACTACAGTTAGTGTCACATAAACATTTAAAAGATAAGGGGGAATGCCAGTTGGCTAAGCCGCTTTTACATTTTGTGATGGCAAATATGCTGCTTCAAGTAGCACTCACTCCACTGATTTTACACATAAAGCTGAGTTTACTGACCAGAAGTGCAACATTGCCTGTAAAAACATTTGTATGTCTTCTGTGTCTGGGGAGGGAGCTTACAAAGGTCAAAATCATTACTCCGATAAGAGTTATCTCAGACCACAAATATCTCGGCCTCTGTTGTAGCGATTTGAATCATTCTTATTCTCTTGCAAGTTCCCTAAGTTAATAGAAACATTAATACATCACTTTGATTATTAATCCTCTTTATGTCAACAAAAACAATTATTATCAGGCATTTAATACAAACTGATTTTGTGTAGGTCATGAAAGATCGGTATAACAAAGAGCCTAGGCAATAGGATTGTTGTGGCACTGTTGGAAAAAAAAGGCTTTTCTAATGTCTAAAAACTAAATATTGATCTAAACTAATTTGCTTATACATACATCTAAATCATCACTAGAACAGATATTGGAGTTGCTCATAAGCTGAATTAGGATCAGCTGTATATCATCAAAGTGTGACAGGTAATATTAAATACACCTGCATTAATCATGAATACAGCACAAATAAATATGTGACACACTGACTTACAATTGTTCATATTTCTGATTACAGTAAGGTCATAAGGACATGACACAGCTTTAAATCTGCCACAGGCAGGCTGAGAGCACCGGTAAGGGAGGCCACAGAGAGCTGGACACCGAAGGAGCTACGAGTTACACGGTCCAGATAACAGACAACTACTACTGCTGAGACACACCATGTCGCAGCTTTATGGCTCTGACTCATGACATGCTTAGTGTTTGACAGAGGCCAGGAAGCAGACTGAAAACAAAAGATCTATGATCTGATGAAAAGTGGCCTTTTTTCACCATCTTATTACTCACTATGTTTAGTGTAATAAAAAACTGCACCATCAACAGAAACATTTACTATATACTGTAATAAAAAGCCTGGTGGTGGTGACAGCATCTTGGTGTGGAGATACTTCTCTGAAACCCCGGAAGGCCTGGGGAAGGTATACGCAAAAAAAAAACTGTCTGCAAAAGAACTGCCACTTGGTGAAGATGCATGTTCCCAGTATGATGATAACCTCAAACATAAAGCCAAAGCTACACAGGAATGGTGATGATTCAAAATAACAATGGCTGGCCAAGTCAGAGTCCAGAATTACTGTTCACTGCTAGCCCCTATAAAACCTGACAGAGCCGGAGTAGAATATACAGAATGGGGAAAAAGGCAGTGATCAGACGAAGTGCTTCTGCTACAGTTTCTTTAGTCGGGCCAATAAGATGTGTATACGCTCTTTGGCAATTGTGATGAAAGTATAATCACATCCATTGAAATCTAAACTTATAAAACAAAAATGAAAACCTTCAAGAACTCCACAACAGAAAGCAACTGGTGTCACTGCCCATCAGCACACTTTTGTAATCAGAAACCATCCAAAATATTGATTTCTTTCAAGTGTAAAAAGGTGAATGCAAAACCACATCATGTGGGAGCATTTTTAGCTTGTATGCTTATGATTTTTAAAAACTGCGGGTAAAGTTGACATATCATTTTCCTTACTAATGTTAAATACTGGTTCCAAACAAGATAACTAATGTAACCATCTCTATTTTGTTGTAACATGCCGGTGGTTCATACTGCTTTTACCCTCAATATTAACGTAAAAATGCTACACATAATTGTTACTTTATCATTAATCACACTTTGTGACATAAAGGTTATCACCAAAACTAATTAATCATTTTTGATAAAGCTCATGTGAAATTCAAAGTAAAATAAACTACGAAGGTGTTACAATTTAGGTTTAAATTCAATTGCAACAACTAAAAACATATTTAATTTGTGTTAATATTATAAATCGTATTCCTAACAGGGAGGATCACTCCACCATCCCTCGCAGATAGAGATATGCATACTCGGTAAGTGTTTCTATATCTATCTAAATCTATATGCAGATGAAAGCATACTTTAACCAAGTCATACAAACTTATTTTTCTCATTTCAAATTTATTTTCAAAAATACAAAACAAGGAAAATAAGTATATGTACACAAACACTATTAAAATAGAATATGTATTGTACAAAATATGTACAGCTGTCCTCAGAGTGAATACATGTCCTATCTGGTCCTTTTGTCCTTGATGGTGTAGTGCAGGACTAATGGTTGGGCCTAGGGGAGAAAAGATTTAAAATATTATGTGTGGGATGAAAACATTTAAGAGTGAGGTATATGTAAACTATTAACATCTTCTAAATAAATGAAAAACTAATAATTCATAATGTGTCAACTCCAACATTGTGCTAAATCCGGTCACTATACCACTGGATTAAAAATCTTAAATTTGAAATTATAAAAAGTTGATTTGAAAGTGGAATACAATGACTGTCTTTTCCAAAGTTATAATTGAATTTTTCTATTCGCTGTTACACATTTACAGTGAGCTTTATTGTGACTTCCAAACTAAACAACAGTACAAAGAAAAGGCTTCTAAGTGTGAAGGAATATGTTGTTGGCACTAGTTAACAATGGCTGTACCGTACCTTGCCAAACCAGTGTGAGAGCCATAATCGTTTCATGGTCATATGATCGGGCAGAGACTCGTTATTGAACAACATCTGGACCTATAGGGAGACCACACAAACAGATGTGAATGGGAAGCTGAAAGGCGCATCTGCGATTATATTTTATATAAGAAACCGGTTTGCTGCGGGTAAAAGATGCACAAACACAAAGAAAACCGCAACAGTGTCATCAAGACAAAATAATAGTTAAATGTGGCTTAATCACATTTATAAAGCCGTGTTATATAATGGAGGATATAACGGACACCGCCTTGACAAAGCCTCCACACCGAGAGCAAGTCCCAGGAAATCCATTCATCCCTACAGAGCTGAGGGACCAGGGAAGCATGACAAGTTTGTTTGAAGAAATCTGGACAAGGCTAGAGCCATTAAGGGTCAAAGGCCAATCAAATTCTGCATGTTTCTTTAATGGAGTGATTTTGTTTAATTAACCACTTTTTCAAGACAAGAAGCATTCAAATCTCCAAAACAAGGCCAAAACGGTTATTCACTGTTTGTTTGGAGTTGGGTAATCTTTAGCCACTTTTTTAAATGGCTTTCCCCCCCCCCCCTTTATTCAGTAGAGACAGTGAATAGACAGGAAAGATGGGAGAGACATGGGGGATTACATGCAGGGCCGGTGCAAAGGACTCAGCATGCATTGGGGCGCACACTCTTACTGGGTAAAATAGAGGTCACCTCGTAATATCTTTTATGAAAGCAACAACATTGCCTCGTATTATATGATCGGCACTTGGCACTCTGTCTTTTTCCAATGAGCATAAGTAATGTTGATAGGATTACCTTCAGGTTACCTATGGTTGGCATACTGTATCTAAGCAATGATGAGTGTGCACAAGTGTATGAGTTTACCAAACATAAAAAAACTAATCGGCGTAGCGACTGTGAAACAGCCTTACCTTGTATGAACAGTGAGAGAAAGGGGGGCGACATCGTTTCACAAAAATCCAGTAATTTGCAAAGTCTTAACCAACAAGGCCTCAATAATTAACAATAAATGACAAAGGAGCCTTGAATATCTCTTAGTTGGACATTGCAGAAATTGGCAACAACGACGCATCGTTGTTCCTAAACCGACCACTGTTTAAGAAACAGTCATTGTGTAAAAACTAAAAAGTATGTCACGTGCACTGACATATGTATAATTATTAGAGCCTGTCCGATATATCGGCGGGCCGATATTATCAGCTGATATTGGGCATTTACCGAGTTATTACTATCAACATTTATAATGGCCGATTAAAAAAGGAGCATTTACAATGACAAATAAATGATAGTTTGGCATAGTTTGTCCACCAGAGGGCGCTTCAACTTCCCTGTCTGCAACACTGACATTTTTTTTGTTCATGTGTTTTTGTCCAAAAGGACTTTAAGTTTCATATCTTTAGTTTGTATTTTTATACATTTTATCTATCAGATGTTAGGGGAATGTGTTTTTTTTGTAACGCGTTTCTGGATTAAAAAAAAATATATATATATTGGCCATTATATCGGAATATCAGATTTTTAAATAACCAAATATTCGTATCAGCCGTAAAAGTCCTTTATTGGTCGGGCTCTAATAATTATCCAAGAAATCTTTTGCTTCCATGCATAGCAGCTGTATTTGTCTTAGCTCAATAGACATTTCCCAGACTTGATTTCATGAGCATGGGTCAAATTCATATTGACAAACCTCTAATGTTGTGTCACGTGTATCATAATGTCTTCTTTAATCGAATCAGTGACGATTATTGACTGACCTGGTGTTTTTCCACGTTTAGTCGATGACAAAGCACTTTCCGTAGGTGTCTCACCTCTGCTCGGACAGAACAGCGAACAAACTTCTGCTGCGGAGACAAGGTCAAACAGATACACTGTCAAACTTCAGATGAGAAATACGATCAGTCCATGACAGGTTGAAATCAAGAAGGCAATTCCAATAAACCACGACCAGCTGATCATTGGCGTTTATTACTCCAACTTGTGTGACCATCTCGGTGTAAGCGAGAAAGCTTTCTTCATCTTTTGTTTTTTTGTTTATAAGGCAGGTTATAATGTCCGATGTACTGCAGTATTTAATATGCAACTGTTCCATGGAAACATATCAACCTTTTCATGCTTGCATTTGTTTCTCTGGGTAAGTGGAACCACCTGTGCCAGAAATAAGTTACTGCTCAGGGAGTAGAAAGATATTTTTGGTTTTGTTGTTCAGATAATGTAAAACGCGTGTCGGTTGTAAATGTCTCTTAAGTTTTGCCTGTAACACTAGAAGTACAGGCTGACGTCTCTCCTCTGCCGTTATTAATTTTGGCATTCAAACATTTTAGTTTTTTAATGCCCACTTAATGATCAATGTCCCAAACTGTAACATGGTGACAAAACACATTTCCAGCACACAAGAAGCGTAAAGTAATAAGGCAACCACGTATCGACAGGGTGTGGCATTCTCCTGTTAAATTTAGATTTACAGTGAAGGAAAAACCCAGCTTACTGCAGGACGTTTTCCAGTCCCAGCAGACGTATTTCACACTTAAGCCATAGAGCTTAACTCCCTTTACCCACCTGAATACAGTAAAAGACAATATTTCTTTAAAAAGAAGAGGAAGAAATTTATTTTACTGAATTTACACCAGAGTAACAGGGTATTATGATTGGTCGGGCAGGGGAGAGAGAACAGCATGTAGCAAAGGTTACGAGTGAAATTCAATTCAAAAATTGCCAGCCTCTTTTACAAGTTCACCAAGGGGATAGAGTGAAGCACAACGGCATATGCCAAGAGTCAGGAATGGAACCAATGAAGCAAAGGTAACATTAGCCACAACAATAAACATTTCGGTTTCACACAGTGGTCAAAGAGGACATGGGTGGATGATGATAATGCCCCAACGCTTGCAGCCGTCACCAGATCACCTAACTAAAACTCAAAACAAGTGTTGAATATTCTTCTCATACTGTAAAACCAGATTAAAAGCCCCAAACAACAAGACCCTGGTCTGTTTGTATACAATTAGATATCTAGACCACATGGAGTCAAATCTCTCATCTTCCATGGAAGCTTAGGGAACTGACTGATTCCCTTGCCTGTCAGGAATCTTATACAGAAAATCTGCTAAAGTGAAAACATATTTAAAACCAAGAAAACTTAAAACCTTAACTTGAGCCCAAACGTGGATGAGAGACTTGCAACAGGCATGTGTTAAACAAGCGTGCCCTCTGCTGGCTGAATAAATTCTTTGCAGTGTGTAGAACGTCCTCGGCATGGCAGTGTGGATAATAAGCACCGTGGAATGACACATTTTGTGTTTTAGTTAAATTGCTCCCGCAAAGATCTTTGTTCAAATCTTGATTCAGTACAACCCAAGCATTATACAATCCCAATTCCCTTGTTATACACACACATGTCCCTCGACAAATGGGCCTGTCAAGAGGATCCAGCCACATAGGGAAAACCCCAGTTATAACTGACAAGGTAGGCACTTTTTTCAGTTTAGTGGGTTGGAAACTGCTTAACAAGCTGGGTTTAAATTGCCGTATTATAAATTTGTATGAATGAGCACTAGGAAATGCTATAAGAATGAGCATACTATGACACTTATGAAGCCATTGAACAATCAATGTAAAGACGATAGTAGAACTTCAATCGTGTTGTATGCTAAATAGTGTTCAACATATATCTTGCATTATTTTTCTTTCATGACACACTTGCAACAATGGAAAAATAAGAGGCATTTTAATTGTCTGGCGCCCTGGTCAATTTGAAACAAATGTTACAAAAAAGGTATTTGTTGTACATAAATACACTGATGTGTGATGTTGTGATTGATGCAATTTTTTTGATCTTCTCAAGGCCCACCAGTCAGCACTAATAAACCCAACACTGAGACAACATCTTGGACACCTAGCCTCAAGCTGTTAGTCAAAAACACCACAACATTGTTCTCAAAAAGTTGGGTTGGTAAATAGCTATATACAGTGGGTACGGAAAGTATTCAGACCCCTTTAAATTTTTCACTCTTTGTTTCATTGCAGCCTTTTTCC
>NC_048416.1:25353809-25473332 GCF_013103735.1 Etheostoma cragini
TTGGAAAATGGCTGCAATGAAACAAAGAGTGAAAAATTTAAAGGGGTCTGAATACTTTCCGTACCCACTGTAAATTATATGTCTGGTGTATTTGTTCCACTTATCCCTGTCTCTCTGTGAGTATGAGGCAGCCAGAGTAACAAGCTTTGAGGGCTTATTTCTGCTGTTGCTGCAGATGTCATTGTGCCATGTATTTGCTTAGCAGTTAAGGGTAGAAAATTACTTGTTCAGGCTTCAAAAATGGGCCCCACAAGACGTGTTTTGCACGGTTGTGAAAACCTGTGAGCAGAGTTGCTTTGAAAGCATCCATAACCAGCTCTACAATTTACACAGACTTTATCGAAATGCAATTCTAAAACTATCTGGGATCATTTATTGGTATATATATGACATACCTGGAGAGTAAGTTTTGTTTTATCTTTTCCAGCAAGCGATGAACTGTAAAGACAAAACAGAGCAACCAGTTTTGAAAAATATGTCTGAGGGTCATAACTTTTTTTTTTTTTTTTTATATATATATATATATATATATATATATATATATATATATATATATATATATATATATATATATATATATATATATATATATATATATATATATATATGACACATTTAGCACCATATTTTACTTTTATTTTATCAGTCTTATCTCATAAAAAAAAAAAATACACCCAACCCAACAGAGACAAAAGCTCACCTTAGCCTTTCTAAACACAGCGAAACCTGCTCATCATATCTGTAGAAGTGGGCTTTTGAATGGTCGAAGCTTGTGTACGGTAAACCTGCAGCATCGGGTACAGCATCTAGTGAGAAGGAAAATACGCTTTTAAAATCTACAAATCAAAGTACACAGTAATAACCAAGTCTTTGACCGGATGAAGGTGGTTGCAACGTAGTCTGCCAAACAGAACAGCAACAGGCCGCAAACTGCAGGTCATATAAAGAAGCAGGTTACTAACAGACTTAATCAGAGACATTACTAAATCAAAAGCTTACCATCTCCAGTGGGTTGGATGACTCTCTCTAACCCCCGTGACTGATAAAATTCCTTTATTCTTTTGTCTTCACCTGTTCAAACATGAATGTGGATATTAGTTAAATATGACAGATTTAGTGATACTTATTTTCAAATATGTTAAAAACATGTAGTATTCACAGGGTTTGAAACTGTCAATCAACTAGTCTAATGCTGTGAAGCCACACTGAATTCTATTTTATACATTTTCTATTAAGCCATTATTTTAGATTTCACAAGCACCACACTCTAAATACTGACCCTAATTGGAACATGGGTCACAACATGACTGTAACACTTATACAAACAGCCGTTTATTGACTTACTTTCTTGTAGCCCAGGCACCAGTTTGTAGACAATGTCCTGCATCACCCGATCTAGTTTGAGGTTGAGTAAAGGCTGGGTTTCATGGATTTTGATGTTGCACATTGGACAATATTTGCTCGTTTGCAGGTATTTCACGATACAACTTTTACAGACTGTAAACCAGAAAGAAAGACAGACATTTCATTTTCATTCTGATGACTTCAAGTATTTGTGTGAAAAGGCGGAAAGTATGATTAGTTACACAATAATTATTTAGTTCTGCTTAAACTCACATGTGTGCAAACACTCTGTAATAGTTGTGGCATCAATGAAGTAACCCGCACAAAGGTAGCAGACAATGTGTTCGTTCAGGTCCTTGATCTTCAACTTCACCTCCTCCTGTCCAAAAACAAATAGTGTTTTACATATTCTTAAAGTTTGGGATAAATCTGTATTTATCCCCCAAACAATGTGAACACAGTTCCTCTGCACTGCCAAACATCCCACCTGAAAGACAACAACAACAATGAACCCATTGAACAGTAACTCTACAAATACTTGTGTCATGGTTTGTGCCGAGCTCTCTTTTTCAGTAAGACGGAAAGCTGACTTCCCAGGTGGAAATACCTAAAGCAATGTGGGTCAGCATCATCTACATATCTATATTATATTGAGATTGTGATATAAGACTAGATATTGTCTTAGACTTTGGATATTGTAATATGGCATAAGTGTTGTATTTAAGGATTTAAATGATGCATTACAGTAAAGGGATTGTAACTGTTCTATTATTTGCCTTTACCCATTTAGTCAACATATCCACATTACTGATGATTATTTGTAAAAAAAAACTCAGTGTAAATATTTTGTGAAAGCATTAATAGTCAACACTACAATATCGTTGCGGTATTTATAGAGGTATTTGGTAAAAAAAAATACCGTGACATGATATCGTGATATTCTCTATAACACCTGTATTTTATGATATAAAAAACTTTAACGAGATTGTGAATTTGAACTTAAAGTCATGGTTAGCTGCTTTGAATGTTTGATTAATGTATATGTATTTGTGGTGTAGATATCTTTATTTTTTTCTCTTTTTCTAAAATGCATTATATTGTTGTTGTGTCGGCTAGAGAATGAGCACTAAACTGCACCGAGCATTCAGCACTACATTCCAAACTCCAGTCCCAAAACATAGAACATTACTAATCTCCATCAGAATCTGCTTCTAGCTGGGGTAGATAACCTAACGTTGAGGACCAGCCCAGACAGCTGACCCTGACCCCTGACCTCCGTGTGCGAGGACGGCAGTAAAAACGTTAAGAAATGAGAAATGTTCTTACCAGGAGAGCCAATGAATTATCAAACTAAAACAAAGCTAATTTTCGACAGAAAAGTGGGTTCAATTTTGTTTTTTTGCCTATGGGGCAAGTTCACGCTAACGTCAAACACTTTAAAACAAATTCAACGTTGCTAAACAAACAAATGTAATTGCCATACTAACGTGCGGTGTTCAATTCAAGTCTTCATTATTCGAGGAGAGAACCCGAAGGGTGCAGCGGCCTTACCGTCCCAGTTCACACACACATATTGCTTGAACTACTTGTAAACTTCAAGTCGAGCTGGTGAATACAGCTTACTATGTCTCCTAAATTTAGCAAAATAACAGTAACTTCATAGTATTTCGGCACGTTGCTCCACTGTTGAGGGAGAACAACACGGGTGGACTCCCACCGTTCACGCATGCTCAAACGGGGTTCCCTTCACAGCGCTTCAGCGTAGCTCCCCGTCTCTCTCCATCAGCACCGCGGAGACGAGAACGCTCTCCCGCTAATGCGTGAGTCCAACTCGTCTCTGTTGCGGTTTGACTCCCCGTACGGTTCTATCTCAGTGCGGACGAGCTCGAATAACATGGCCACTCACCTCGTTTCTTAGTGGGTCCAGTTTGTAGACGGACTGTAGCTGATTTCGTAGCCGCATCGCTATAGCCATTGGACCTTGCTCCGCCATCTTTGGGAATTGTGCTTACTTCCGGGTAAACCGGACGTGGCATTTTTATCAAGCTTAGGAGGCGGGTAAAATCATTGATGGGTAGAATATAAACGACAAATAAATAAAAAAAAGATGATGAACATGAAAAAAATAGAGATAAATAAGAAGCCAACAAGAAGAAAAAATATTTTAAATATAGGCCTATGTAGTCATGCTCACTGTATGCAGGCCTACATATTTCCATGACTCTATTTTCTAAAAAACAAACAAATGCTGCACTTTCTAGGCTACATTGGATACAGAGACAAACGTGTGTATCTGTAGACTATGCAAAGAGAGTGCATAACAGTGGCAGATATACCTCCTAGCCTATTGTTAAAGGACAGTGGAACAAATTTATATGTGGATTAAAATATAGCATATTAGAAAGTTTAAACTGGTATCCCCTCCTTTTCAAGTTCTTTTTAAACCCTCAAACACCTATGACTTTTAATTTGAGCCAATCTTATATTTCCTATTAATGGTAGGAAAGGAACAACAATCTACAATGTAACAAATAGTGATGATTAGATATAGATAGGCTACTGATTACTGCTTTGAAGAGGTAAAAAAACTCCTTGAATATATAATAATTCATCTTCCAGAGAGAGAGAGAGAGAGAGAGAGAGAGAGAGAGAGAGAGAGAAAATACAGCAGAGCAGCTGTACAATTAGTAATGTTCACCCACTTGTTAGTCTCTCCTCTTGGCAATAGAGGGCACTGCAGGCACACACTTCACTCAATAGGTTGCTGCCTTAGGCATCTGCTGATATTAATGCTGCATCAAGTAAAGCAGTGACATTCAGTCATTCATGTAGGCCTACTCAAGGGTTTAATGTAGGCTATGGTTGTTGAAAAGAAAGTCTAACTAAAACTTTTGAATTCACTACCAACCTCTTGTTCAGTGGGCCAGGCCTTTGAGTCTTTACACAGTATGTGCCCACACAGCCTCTATGTCTTGAACAAGTGTGGACTGTAGCATTTAATTGGTAATTTAGTTTCATTTTGTTTCATAACCAATCCAAACCCACTCATGAATCATGTAGGCTGTACAGTTGTATACCACTGTATTGACAGGAGCCTGCTAATAAGATACACCAATGTACTTTTTGCCCAGATTTAAATTATGTTGCCAATGATGTTGTACCACTGCTGGTGTTAAAACCACGTATCATAATGAAAAGAGTGCTAAGATAGTACCATACCAGAAAGTGTTCCAAGATATAAGGCAAAATGTGGGAAATCACTGTTCTACCACAATCCTCAGCAACACACTGAACACTCTGAACACTCTGAACTCAGAACACGGTGGGTCTTGTAACTGAATCCTCTGACGTCTTGAGACCTACAGTACTCAGGCATCATGGAGGGTGGCCTACTGCAGGTCTGGTAAGTAATGTCAGACACTGTGATTTGGATCTCATTACTCTCGATTCAGCAATGTACACATAGTTTCAGAAGATAAATCAAAAGGTGCTGAAACCAAAATATTCATTAAGATAATGAAACAACAACCACAAAACCACATAAAAAGACAAAAGAAAGGCGTACATATACACATGTATTTGACTTTCTTAAAAAGTTTGCTCACATTTAACAAAATGCACATTATGGATTAATATCAGCTAAATTAGGTTGAAATGTATTTGTTTCATAGATAAAACAATAAAGCTAAACTGAGTTTAATTGGCTTTATGTATTAAATCTTTGCAGCAGTAACCTTCTCAAGAGGAGCTAGTGACTGAAGTGCTTGAACCCCCCCATACTGTTTGGGAGTTGAATGAGTACTTCTCTCCCCTCCATGAACAACAACCACAGAGGGGCTCTTGAGAAAAGAATTAAACCATCGGCTCAGTGGCCAGCAGTATAGGCCTGTGGTTGTCCTGGGTAGCTCTCAGACCTATGTTAAAATATGTGAGAATATGAAGTAGGGTGTTGAAATGAAAGAGTGTGTGCTGCCCAAGAATTCCCATAGATAATTATGTGGCTTATGTGGGACAACATTTAAATCAACAGTTTGTATTGTGTTGTATTTTTTGTTTTTATTCAGGCTCTTGCAGCGGTGAGATGTCTCACCATTGCCTTTATATGAGGTTTTTTCTCAGACATGGGCTAGAACAAGTTTATTTTCCCTCAAATTAGTAATTACTAGATTATGGGAAGAATAAAAAGAAACACTTTTTGGAAAAAATTATTTTCAAATAGGGAAGAAAATGTATTGGTGGTTGTGTCTGAGTTGCATCTGAATTACCCTGTTGCAAATAGGGCGTCGTATTGGTATTATATGTGGAGGTTTCCCTGATCCCTCCCAGAGGGCCTCCAACCTGTGGACCACCCAAAAGCTGCAGTCCTAAACAAAGACTCGCCCTTCATTCATGCTTTTGTAATTTCCCAGTGTAACGAATGACTGGCAAGTTTGTCTTATTCAACCACCTCAGTGAGTCTGTAGCAGCCGAAATGGCCACGTGAAAGCTTTTTATTGAGACTGTTAAATCTGGCATGAATGCTTTGTGTATGGGTGTCTATCATGGATAATTAACTATCATTATTTCTGATGAATATAACTTAAAAATGACTAAGAACTTTAACCACTTCCTTACAATACTGCCTTTAACCTCTGCTTTATACGTGTATGTGCAATACAACATTTTACAAAGGATCAATCATTCTTAAAAATGTTGCCTTTTCCATTCATCCTTTTGTGAGAGAAAACTTGTAACACCTTGGGATTTGTTTTCTTCAGATGAATAGACAAGGTCTTGCGAATGAAGTCCAAGTCAGATCAGTCAATCTAAATTGAAAAAAAAAAGAAACAAGCAATATATTTTCATTCTTGGCAGCCTTTTTTAGTTTGAAGACCCGTTGTGATCAGTTTCGCTCCAGCGAGCCTTAATAGTAAGGCGTTGTGTCCCCTGCTGTCTGCCATTTCCTCTTGCCATGTAATGTCTTATCTGCTGGGCCTGCGAGGTCACTGCTTATCTGATTGACAGGGCTTTGACTCCACGCAATATCCAAATAACCTGAGGGCCTGGAGGCGCAGGAGGATCACAGCATGGCAAAATCCAGCGGTTGGGAGAGAGTGAGGGAAGAGGTAAAAGAACCGACTAAGGGAGAGGATCAAGACGAATCCAAGCCTTTTTCTTTGTTGTCATTACTTCATGTCAAAATCATGGACAATAGAACCCATTTTTTGTTGGAGAGTCTGCAAATCTTACAGTTATTTCTCCTGTCCTTCAACTTTTATTGGGAATGATTAGTTTATCTGATGGATCAAACACCTGCCAGGACTACAAAGACGGTGCTATTATGAAGAATTTGAGGATTATTGAGGATATTTTTCATTGAGAAATGACAGACCTCTTCTCTCTCATTAGGTTGGACGTTAACTATTGCTCTGTGACAAAAAAAAATCTGTGTCATGAAATCATGCATGAAGAAACTCCTTCGAGGGTCTGATTCAACTGAAAACTCACTGAGCTGATAGAGACCCTATTTACCTCCATCCTGGACATCCTATGCCAAAACAACTACACAACCACCCTGCTACTAGAATCTACGGTCTGCCATGCCAAAAAGGAGGCCACCATCCCTTTCTCTCTCTCTCTCTCTCTCTCTCTCTCCCTCCCTCTCTCAGAGCAATCAGAGCATGCAGGGGTGGACTGCCGCTTTTGTCTCTTTTGCTCCAGCAATTGGCCGCCAAGTGGCAAGCTAATGACGAGAGCCCTCTTGGAATGACTCCAGAGCAGTACAGCTTGCGTTTCTTTATGGGCAAGGGCATAATGAATGATGTAGGGCAAGCCCTTAGGCCTCCCCCTGGCACAAAACCTCAAATCCAAATACAACAATCTGAATCACTTCAAATGCAGAATCAAATACACCTACAGGAATTTGTCTTGGTGATAACATGATGCCTGGAATTTTCACAAAAGTGCATAGCATGCAGTGACAAATACAGGGGTCAAATACAGAGTAAATGAACAAAATACACAAGATAGTTGGTGTGTTTGTGTGTGTGTGTGTGTGTGTGTGTGTGTGTGTGTGTGTGCGTGTTTGTGTGTGTGTGCGTGCGTGTGTATGTGTGTGTGTATGTCGGATTTAGCTATCCTGCTTGTTGGAATCTGTGAAATGTTAGAGATTTCAGGACTTTGACATCAGCAGTTGTTGCATGCATCTTTTACGCTGGAGTAAACATGCAAATAATGAAAACACCTCATATTCATAGAAATCTGGCACTTGCTTCAACAATTACTCTTTTTGTAATGTTGTAATAGAACCTCTTGCAAATTAAATGCATTTAATTTTACTCTTAAAATAGACCTCTATGTTCACATTCCCCCGCCTGCTGGAGTAAGGATGCTTAGAAAACTGTAGTCATCAGGTTAGATAAGCTAGAGGCCAAATAATGAATGACACAATTGGAAGATGCTGAGATAAGACATAGTTTGCCAGCAAGAACAAGTTCGCCTGCCTGTGTCAAAATAAATAAAGCTCTGTATTAAATCTTATTAATGTGGCACAATAGAGCTTTGTCTGTCATCTATTGAATTTTCATTAATCAAGTGCGTGTGTGCAGCTTAGTGGAGAGTGTGTATATTGCGTGTGGCCACCACGGAAAACAATGCAAAAGTAAAGTCAATGATGATGTAGCAGTAAGAGCGACAACAGCATTGAGTAGCCTAGTGTGAAAGCCCAAAAATCCGTGTTGGGAGGTTGGTTGGGGTGGTGGATGGCTACATGCAACCCGTTATTGTTATGCCCATCCACAACCTTTTCCATAACTTAAGGGGCCGTGTTAATTTCACAGAATTCTTCCGTGGGCCCATCACGGAATTTTCGGCAAGTCTGTGAAACTGCCAAAGATTTTGAAATAAGGGGCAGTTTTCATTTTAAGGAAATCGGTGAGATCAGGTAGGCCTGTGTGACTCGTGTGCGTCATATGCACACAAATGCACACACAGGATGCACTGATCCGTGATAACTCTCAGTTCTTTCAGGATTATCTGAGGACGTTTATCCACAAGGGGCATGAAACATGAGCCTTTTATTGTAAAACAACAGGAAAACATTTTAGGATGATGGTCTGTGGAATTGTTAAATGAATCCCAAGGCCATGCCCTTGAGCAAGATACAGAACTTTCAGTTATACAGCTATGGATTTTATCAACCTCCCTAAAATATGGTGGTGTAGACTCTCTCTCTCTCTCTCTCTATTGCACACACACGCACACATGCACACAGTCATACTAAGATAAGGTGATTTGTTACATATGCTCATAATCCACCTATGCATAACAAGAAAAAAATTATGTTATTTATGGATCAGAGTATGTTGCATAACGAATAATTTCAGTAGCTTTTGTAAGGGTATAATTTACAATCAACTGCATAATTCTGATTATCAGGATTGCTCATCTCTCACGTGATGTGACGAAAATGTTACAGGGCTTTCTCAGTCCATTCATGCAAGATTTGCAACTCAACCTGCCCACACGGATGTCTCTTTGAAATGTAAGACCCATAAAGAGGACAGGCACACTTGCTCGTCTTGTTATGAGCTGTATCTGCTCAGTGCAGGGAAGTGCACGCTCGCCTATCACACAGCCATCTTATCTTCATGGCCATTTAAGAGAATAAGGGTAAAGTTATAACAAACTCAGAAGAGAGGAAGCGTCGCCTAAATCCCAATGAAGGATGCAGGCTAGGCGAGTGCCACCGTTGCAGGCTGTCCAGGCCAGGGTTAGACCGATGTGTTGCTTTTTGTCAGAATTAAACTTGTAATCTGACGTTATTTGCCAGTTATAAAGTATGATGAATATTCCCTCTTGACAACAAGACAAACAAGTAACATAATTGTCTTGATTATTTAGTCATATTTTATTAACTGTTACATATTCCACTCACTAGTGGTGGTAGAAGCACAGTTATGGACCTGCAAAAGCCAGTGAAAATGAAGCCTGGTCTCAGGCATCAAGGCTTCAGAATTGTAAAAGACACAGTAAAAGACAGTTGAGAGTGAACAGGAGATGAGAGGATGACATGCAACAAAGGTCCCCATGGACTCGAACCGGTGGATGTATTCATTCATCATTTAGCTGCATCTACATGCCCAAGACCAAGACAATCTGTAAAGGGTATTGTTCCCCCAAGGACACCATTTTATACTGGTATGCATTGAAAGCTGAATGCAAGTTCTGATGAGCATGTCTATTTTGCTCTGCACAAGGTTGTCTTTTTTTAGCTGTCTACACAAGTATCGGTCTTTTTCAACTGATACTCGGTTGATTGCTTAAAAGACGGCTCAGTAATAGCAGTTTGCAACATCCAGATAAATGTACATCAAAAGATTGTGGTGATCCAAGATGCCTCTGAATATGCCGTGAGCCTATGTATGTGTGTGTATGTGTGTGTGTGTGTGTGTTTATTTGTGTGAGATAATGGCAATCCTTTGATGCCCAAGGGTGATTTGGTTCAAGCTTTCTGGCACATTATTTCTCTTTTGGCCTCCTGTAAAGAGCTTTGATGAGGAACCAGAAGAGAAGGCCCTTATTGCCTGCACTTACTGTGTCAATAATGGAATTGTTTTGGAGACTTCAACCCCGTCTCATCATCTTGTCTTCCAGCCTCACATGCAGGCAGTCTTTCATCTATCTTTGCTATCTTCTTTCGTAGCATGCAACTGCTGAGATCGCCAACCCACGTCGCCACCTCTTGGAGGAAGCAGAGCTACAGTATCTGCAGAAGTCGCCTCGATGACGCTCAGCGCTTACTCTGTGAAACACACACAGGATGGGAGCTGATGTTTGTGTTACAAAAGCGATGCTTTGAGCTAAATGACACAGAGACAATGCTAAAGTTAAGCAGGTACAATGTTCAGCCTGTATGTTCAAAATCACAGTGTTGTGTCGTAGGATGCTAACATTTGCATGTCAGCAATAATTGCAAAGTAGAGCTGAAGGCTGATGGGTTATTAGTTTTGCAAGTATTTTCCCATAAACCCAAGTATTGGACAAACAAAAATAATTTTGACCTGATGGTGCCACAAGCAAACATCAAGGAATCACTGAAGTAATTACAAGTTATCCTGAGGGATACTTTAATGTTTTTTTTTCATTCAAAAACATCGAAGCAACAAAAATTGTAACCTGAGATAAAAAAACAATATTGAAGATATATGCCATTTTTCAATAATGGCTTTAAATATCCCCATTATTAACCAGCTAAAATATTTCTTACCTTAGTTCTAGGACATCATAATGTGCAGAAACCAGAGCCCCGACTTTAATTGCTTCTAAAATTAAGACTGTCTTAAAGTCCATACATTATTTTTCAGGCTCTGCTAGAGAAAGCGGCGGCTTCAAATGATTACAGGGAATCAAAGACTAAGTGGTGTAAGATCAAAGGAAGGCATTCTTCTGTAATCCTGGGGTGTTGCAAAGCTTTTGTAATCTAGTTGCTGCGTTCCACCACTGTTTGACATCTATTTACTGTATAAAAAGGAACGGTGCCATCAATTACGGGCCTGCTAGTGCTGTTGTTTACTTTTGCCAAGCCCTGAGAGCGGAGGCCCGCTTTGTGATATATAGATCTCCCCTCTCCCCTGTTTGCTCTCCACTGTTGAAGGTGTGCTCTCTTGCTTGCTCTTGGCTTTGGGTTGGGGGTTGTCTGGCTGCTTCCTTGTCTGTGATGTAGGCTGAGAGATTAAGGGGGATAGAGTTTTGGCGGCTCTCAGGTTTTGTATGTTTGTTCAGTGTTGAGATGTGGAAACTGACATGTTCTCGTCTATCAACTGGCTGCAGTGGCTGCACGACTGGCTGCACGATTGGCATTGGTGCAATGCACATGAAAAAGGAGAAATCGATAATTGGGATGTTAGCATTAAACTATAATGTGTTTATTTGTGTAAAATTTGGATTTTTATGCAATTTACTTAACAACTCAAAATCTTAGGTTACCTGTGGTTAACACGGACATGGATAACATGTGCAGTCCACATGGATACAGTTTCATTATTACTTGAAGGTGCCCTGCCACGAGTATTTCATTATTTTGTGGTAATGTCTGAAGTTATAACATGGACTCTGTGACATTTCTTGTGGATAAAATGCCTTGGTAACCTTGTTTTAAGCCATTTTAGCGTGGTATAGAAAGCCGGCAGGAAGACTCAGCTCCATTTTTGCCAGTTCTAATTACTATTCAACAAGCTAAGCTACTTGACTCTGATTGGCTAACAGCTAGCCAATAAGAGCCTGGCTGTCAGTATCCTTTACCCAGCGCAACTGGGCAAGCTCATGAATAGTAATGAGCTCATGCAACAAGACATCAGACTCACCAGCTGTTGCAATTGGCCTGAGAGGAGGTAGCAGTTCATTTTCACATTCACGACATAACACAAACACATATGGACCTAACAGATTTAAAAAAAAAAATGCAAGTAAAACGGTTTTGTGTGGCAGTGCAACCTTAAGATGTGCCATTAAGTTAGAGTAGTTAACCAAATATGCAGTTTAAACATTATACTGTTCTTTCATATAAGACACAATTACCTTTTACCTTTGTGTCTTGTTGAAGTGTCTTTAAGCCCTGGGGGACTTTAATCTTTGTCACGCCATTCCCATCTCTTATCTGTCTCTGAGAGCAGAAATTCCATAAAAAACATCTTAAAAAGAACACATTGTCTTAAATGCAACCATATAATCACAACATCCTGTGTTCAGATCTAGTCTCTGATCCTTGTTGCATGTCATCTGTGTCTCTTTAAAATGATCAAATAAACTCTTTCCTTTATTTGATATAAAACTGTGTTTGTCACAGAATAATACAGAGATCAAAAGACGACAGACTTGAACCAAGCCTCTGACCTGGAGTCGGACTGAGCATACCTATTGTGTGGCTGAGTCCTCCGCTGTAAGGCTTGGCCACAGATGGTAATGCGAGGACAACCATTCCAGTGCACATTTCCCAACTAATGGAGAATTTGTGAGTGAGAGCCTTTAATTTTCCGATTGGTGGGTGGATCAAAGGTATGATATGATTAAAGAAGAACAAACGCACACGGATCCATGTAAAATGGGACAAGGGATTCTTCAAGAAGCTTCCCTTGTTTTTGTTATTTTATGTACTCACCCTCTGTAAGGACTGGCTCATGTTGAAACAAAAAGGGCTTTTCTCAGTGGTTTTAAGCAGTTGTTGAAATGCATTCTTTCTATTTTCATGTAAACATCATTCTATTCTGTTAATAGAGCTAAAAATATATAGTCCTGAGATACGGACAGCTATTTGGGTGTAATAAGATCATTAGACAATTAACTAATGTTACATCAAGATGTCAGAAATACTGTACAGTTGCCAGTTTTTAGGCCAGTGGTTCCCAACCTTTTTGGCTTGGAAGAGGTAATTATCTCACTTGAGTTTCTGCGCGGGAAAGTCACCGGATGCCAACATCTTCTAAACACAGTCATACTGGGATTTACAGAGAGAGTTGTGTTGAGCAGATAGTCTTAATTAGCTTTCTAGCAACTCATGTGGCAATGGCTTGAATGAAATGGACGTTTATTAATACCAAAAAGTGAAGCACTAAAGCTTTAAATTGAGTCATCTGAATAATTTTTAAGGATCCCTAAAGATATGTAGTATTTCACAACCGAAAAGCAGAAATGAAAGAAAAGTCAACATAAACAATCATCAACATATTCTTGTGTAAGATGACTATTAAGAACAACAAGAATGATTAACTCATCCTTTAACCCTAAACTTAAATCATGTTACATTCCTGTTTAATAAGATCCATAATCAGCACTTCTGCTGCCAGAACTTTGATAAGACCAGCCCGTTCGCTGACAACTGAGTACATTTCCTCAACTGGGCGCTGAATCCTCTGTTGGTGGTCCATTCATCTTAGCTCCCAACCAAGACTCATCTTCACTGGCATTTCTTCATTATGGTGAATTCTCTTGAGTCTGTGAAACACACAAACACACACATCCCACATATGTGGTGGTGCTGACCCAAGAAGACAAATCAGAAAAGCCTTGGGGCCCGGCCTGCCCAACCAAAGAGATGAGGTCATCCGACAAAACCAAATTTTCTCTCAAATTGCACCTCTGATCAGCGCGGTGTTTCCTGAAACAATTACACTGACCCCAAGTCCTCATTTGCAAATAGTATGGAGGAGGAAAAAGACCACTTGGTTTGTGAAGAGCAGGATGTTTAGTTCAGAGAGAGTTCTTCTAGCCCTTGTCTCTATCTCGCATCATGTCTTGAGGCTTCTTCTCAACATCCCGTCTGATTAGTAAGTCTTGGGTTCTGCAACATGTGCTGGACGTCTGACAACGAGAGCGCTTACAGTAAAGTGGGGTCATGGTGGCACATACCTCACAAGAAGCAGGTTTGAGCTTTTGACAAATAGACTGATTAAAAAACAACAACATTTTAGCCATTTAAAAAAAATACACCCACCATTAGGAATCGATTTGCAGACATGAAAGTCAAGTTTTTTTAAAGTAGTACATTTGAGGTCTTAGCTATTTTGGGGTCTTAACTTCTAAGAGTTGTACTTCTAATCACCTACTGCATATTTCTTTCTTTCTTTCTTTCTTTCTTTCTTTCTTTCTTTCTTTCTTTCCTTCTTTCTTTCTTTCTTTCTTTCTTGCCGAGATTCCTTCAAAATTAGGGACTTGCTGAAATGTTACCCCATATTGCAATGAATCTACAACTCTGACAACATGCTACAAAAGCATCCAATTAGTAGGCTCGTATTTCTCCTTAACTTGGTGCGCACACACTCACACACCGAGACAAACACAAACACACACACACATACACACACACACACACACACACACACACACACACACACACACACACACTCATACATACTCTTTTAAAAGACAGTATGCACCTGGCATCTTGGAGGTCAGATACAGGACAACTACGCCGTTGTGTGTTTCTTATCTTTAAGCCGAGTTGGTGCAAACCTTCATCTCCCCCACAGGATAAACTGTAATGACTTAGTGATCCCCAAATTAAATTATAATACTATCATCATCTTAACGTTTCAATTTGATGCTGCCTATTGGCAAAAATTGAATCAAAACAATATTTTCAGACAGAGAAATCACAAAATATTGTGCACAATTGTTTAAATCACAATATCCATCAGTGTTGTCATGTTAAAATAATGATCACTCTGTTTTTGTGTGTCACTACAGCCATGTCTTGTTTGCAGAAATATTTGATTTTAGAGCTGACTACAAGATGATTTGCCAAGATGGACACTTTGGCGATGTAGGAACTTGATTCATCCCCGAAACACAGGGGCCCTCCAAGCTAGAGCTGGAAACTGTTATAATTCATCCATGCTGCTCCAGGCCAAACAGCTCCCACTTGAGTCAGTATGATCTACGAGTGTCCATGAGCCCCAGACACATGTAAATGTACACCCAACTAATTGGTGCTGCAACAGTCAGGGGTTTTAAATCAACAGTTATATCACCTGTTGTTTCAAACAGGAGAAGGGAGAGAAGAAAAACACCATCTGAGATTATTTTATGATTTATTTCAATTTCTCAGTTTTATATGTTTTTGACTGTGTGCCCTGTTAGATCTTTGATCTGAGTTTTTCAGGTATTTCAAAGTGGAGCTATATATTTTTATGTCAATATTCTCTTGAATCATGAGCTTTTAAATGTTTCTTGTAGATGAAAGGAAAGACAATGCTATACTTCTGGCTCGTCCTTGCCCACAACAAAAACACAAACAAATCTTTGTATAATTTTATTAATACAAACGCCATAGAAGTGGGGGTGCATGAGCTTTTAGGGGGTAAAGAAAGACATTTTAAATAGCAACACAAAACCAAAGACAAAAGCGGTTGATGGAAATGTGTATTAGGTCATAAACAAGCAGATTTACTTTAACAAACTCCAAACATGTAATCTTAAGAGCTGACAAGAATATGTTAGCATTAAGGCAGGCAACAAACTGCAAGGAAATCAAAATACACTACATAACCGCTCAGGTGATATTTTGGACTGATGATGCCAAGTATGGCAAAACAATCGCTCACATGGAGTCAGTACCTGCGGCGTAGTCAAACACTCTAATCAAGCTTCCAGGAAAAGCACAGGTCAGAGAGGCAATTTATGCATAGTGGCCAATGTTGGAATTGTGAAGTCACGTGACAGCCGAAGGGCCGAAAAATAAATTTTCTTTATGCAATCAGTAAAAAATAATAAAGGACTTTTCTTAAAATGTAACTCTTGCCAAAATGCAACCTGGGGTGTTCAAAACGTTTTGCCAAGAATTAAGCTTAAATATTTTCAAGGCATTTTCTGTCTCTCTAAGATTAGTCTTGCTTTGCCAGACCTTACTCCAAAACCTGTCATAACTCCCAACTCATAAAATACAGACACTTAGTAGGAGGCTCGCTGTGTCGGATACCTTAGATAAATCACTCTTCTGCGTCCGTATGGAACACACCGGACAGAGCAGCAGCTCGACCACGGTGCTGGGAGATGATGTAGTATTAAGAGAGACAACTGTAGCGAGTAGTATGAAAGACTGAAATGCAGTGTAAGGAGGTAGGTCTAACAACACAGTACTGTCACCCAGGAAACCGGGGCTCTTGTTCCGCGTTTTACAGAAATATATATTTTATAAATTTAACTTTTTCCTGTTCTTGTACCATGGCTACCAGGACTGTGATGCACATGCTCTATAAACACAGTAATGCAGAAGCCTTTTGGGGCAACTTTTATTGTACTGAATGAGGTGCCATATTTGAAGATAGCTTCTCTAAATACATTGCCCGTTCTAACAAACATAAGACAGAACAGGAAATGTCTCAACCTGATAACTCTCTACCTCTTGTTGTTCTTCTCATTCTTCTCCTCTTCTTTTTCCAGTAATCATGTTCTGGTTCTTTTTATTCTTCACCGCAACAAATTCACTCTAACTCATAACTCAGAATCATTCATTGTAGCAACACACCATCAAGCACTGATAAAATAGCTTTGACATTCAATACATTTTGTCCTTCTAATTACTGCCTCATTGTTCATCTCTTACGGCGTCATTGTGTCAAAACTGTTCTGACAGAATTTGACCCAACAATGTAAAATCCTGTCAAACATAGTATGCTTTCATTTAGCTTTGCTGTGCAAACTTGACACCATACCTCAACTGTCATATAAAAAATGGGTGGGAATGGATTACATATTTGACCTTTGCTAAAGAAAATATTAACATGTTTCTGTCTTCGGCTGTAATGCTCATCAGAGAAAAATAGAAACTCTTAGTTTGTTTGGATGATGTTGAATCTAATGTCCATGCGGTGCTCTTTGATGTCAAAGTTTGTGTTAGCGTGTAGCCACAGCTAATGCAGCCCATACCTGAACTTTACCTGAATGAAAAAACATGTTGAAGAAGTTGTCCGCACAGAAAGGATAAATAAAGTATTATAAAAGGCAGACACTGACAAGGGATTTTAGACTGCATGAGCGCTGTGTTTAACTCAGCGGCTCTTAGTTGACATGCGCAGTAAACTCCCAACTTGAGAAGAGTTCCCTCAGTTAATCATCCTTTACTAAGCTAGCTCTTAGTTAAGGATGGTGGTGATGAAGCAGTGGCTATGGCCCATGCCTTTTAGTGTGGGATATATGTTATTGCTGAAAAAACCTGCTTACTAGCAGCATCAACATGGGTCAAATGTGTGTGGTAATTTACCAGTTGGCAATGGAAACATTGTCATTTTTTTACATCTGCAAAGGCTAAAACATACATCCTGATCTCCAGGGTGGAAACATTTTCCTTATCTTCTTTGTCCCCCATCTTGTCTGTAAGTGAGGGTGGTGGAGATCCTCATTGGCTTATGGCAGTTACTATTTTGCAGTTTTTGTCCAGCCTAAAACATGCCTTTCAAACCAAGTCTCTCCAAAAGTCAAGTCACACGCCAATATGCAGCCAGGATTTTATGCAAAATCACAACTATGAATGAGAAGTATGATCTCACAACTATTTCATGTCACTTACAAAGAAAAAAAAGATAGACAAAGTAGTTCTAGTTTATTATGCCTGAGGACCTGAACTCTTACTCATTGTGTTTTTGTAAGCACCTCTCCTTCGTAAAATATACCTGGCCGCTACCAAACAATTTCTCAGTAAGTTTTCTGTTCCTCCTTTGCTTTTTGACAGTACAAATGTTCTCTGAGACGAACAATATAAATGTCGAAATGAGTTGTCACAGTCAAATGCATGTGCCATGTTTCAGTCAATCATCTTGTCCAACGTGTAACCTTACTCCTATGTGGCAAGCTGACACCACTTTTGTGTTCTTTCAAATTGTTTTTATCCTTTACTGTACAACTGACACATCAGTTGACTGGTGCGCTGATCAGGTACCTTTGCACTTGCTCATGCTTGCTCCCTGACACACGTTAAAGTTGACTTGCTAGCAGAGACAGTGGTGCTGTCACTGCAGACACCTGATTAAATAATGTTGCAAATAGTTTGCAAGCAGATATGTGCTGGCTCGTTTTCAGAGTTGCAGGGCTTTTGTGGGTCAACAAGAGGCAACTGAATCCAGGGAGTGTGGAGACACACGGAGAGTGAAAGGCTTCCATGCAAAGGTAGACTGAGAAATGTGTGCACAAGAAAATATGTACACAAATGTATGTGCGTGTCTGAGATATCTCATGATTCTTGATAGAAAACGAGGCAATTAAATGCATTTATTGCACAAAGAAGAATTTCTCACTTTTCTTCATTCATTTCAATCACTAATTTTTAATTCTTTATTATTAAAAAATGTTGAATTGCATCTTTTTGTAGGTTTACAGCAATACAATGTATTCTCTCCTTTCATTTAATACAAATGATTGATTCAGATTTTGATTAACTGATTAATTTGGTGAAGTTTCCTTGTCTTATTTCTTAGCTGTGTCCAGCTTTGTCTGTTACACAAATTAAAAAGCTGACCCAACAATGTCCTAAATAGTTAAGTTAAGTAAGTTCTGTCTTCTAATTAAACACTACAAGATGATGAAGAAATGTTTCCCAGCTCTGTTGTGACTACGGCCGACCTGTTTTTCTCCGCTCAGATGGGGGCAGAATATCATCGTTGTCTGTTTTGGGGGAATCACACTCCTGCAACCTGGCAAAGCCAAATGAAGGGTAACGGTCTCGCATCTCCATTGTCATCCCAGTGAACAAACATTTGCACAACGCATGGGAAGGTGATATCCAATGCCACCCAAGGACTTAACAAATGACTCAATAATTCGGAGCATCAAAGCCTCAGTGTGCAATGTGGCGTCTGACCTGCGAGGTCGCTGGACTCCATGACATCAGACCCAGTATCACGTCATGGTCAACCTCAGCCCCTGAGTGCTAATTAAAACCAGACAGAAGGATCGTGGACAAAGCTCAGGGCATTACCATTCATCACTGAGCAGCTTAGTTTGTTTATTTGCAGATGTAGAAGAGAGAATATTTAACAAATTGTACAAATTAGAGGAACGAAAACCCAAGGGATATATAAATTAACAAATAAAAAGGTTGGTAAACTTAGTGTAGGAGGTTTTACCGTCTGCTAAATCCCAGTATCCCTGCAACAGTCTCCTCAGCTGATTACACTGCAGCCCTGCACTCCAGGCTCCTCTCTCATGTGACCCAGCGGTCCGTGAAGTGTCATCAACCTTTATGAGATGGACAGGCTCAGAACAGAGGCCTAAAAGCTTGTACATAAAAGAGAGCATGTTTGCTTTGCTGCCTTGAAATGGACCAAGCCCAGAGCAGTGGAGAGATGGAGAAATGAAGGAAGATAAATTGAGTAAAACAGATGCAACTGATTTGTGCAAGATCAACAATAAGCAACAAGTCCTCCCTGTGCTTTTAAACATGAATTATGTAGATTCCAAGCGTATTTTAAGTCTGTCTGTGACGCCTCGACTCACCGGCGTGGTGGAATTTCAGGGTGTGAGAATCTTGCTGTAATGGGCATTCCAAAGCAGCAGCATTACCACCATTTCCCAACAATCAATCATGGTCAGTCTGCTTCAGGGGGAGAAAGAGTAAAAGAAGGCGCAGAAGTCTGTCTTCTGTGTAGCGTGTTACTATAGGTGGTATTCAAAAAGAAAAATGTTGTTTATATCATGTAAAGTAAGTTGGCAATGATATCAATTTTTATAAACAGACAGTTTCTTAAACTAAATGCTTTTTAATACAAGTCTGAGAGGTGTAACAATGAAAAATAAATACATATTTTTTAGACACGATAACCAGTCAAATACCTACAGTACACCCTTATAACTTAGAAGTTATCTTAAGCTGTGTGACACATATTAATCAATGAGAGGGAGCATAACACTGCCAAGATTAGGCGTTTATCTCCTTCTGGGGCCACCCCTTTAAAAGAATGTACGCAACCATGGTGCTCCAGTGTGTTATGGATCCACTAGAGACGGCTTATAGAATTTCTTAAATCCCAAACTGCAAAGTAAAGCTTTTCTAAAGATAATGCCAGTGACAAGAACTAATAAAGGTTTCCAGATTGTAGCAGTCTTCCTGTGCAACTCGTCTATGTGATATTAAGGGGACTTTACTGTCATCCTAAACTGTTATTGCAGTTTCAAATGGCTACAGATAGAGGACAATGAAAGGCATAACTTTGACTTCATGCATAACTTTTTTAGTTCACTTTTGATGACCACCACCCATTTGGACACACATGTGTACACACCCTCCTGTTGTATATTAGAAAAGTGCTACACTATGAGCAGAGCTGAAAACACCATTCATTTTCCCCATGCTTAGGAAAATATGTAGCAATGCCTTGTTTATATCATTTCTCCTAATAATCACCATGGCATCCAGCAACAAATAATGTGCAATTTCATGTATTTAGTTGTAAATAACTTACAAATTGCAGAAAAAATTGCTTTCTACCCTGCATTAAAAATCTGAAAACCAGTCACAGGCAACATTCTCAACTGTTAACAATCAGATTTTGTTTGTTAGTTCTTTTGTCCATCTTACTTTTACATGTTATGTATTTTTTTTTTTTTAGCTGATGCTTTTATCCAAAGCGACTTACAGTTGCTATATATCAGAGGTTACACACCTCTGGAGGAACTAGGGGTTAAGTGTCTTGCTCAGGGACACATTGGTTGATGTAACGCAGTGGGAATCGAACCCTTGTCTCATTTTGCTTCATGAAAGTCATTCATTTTTCATTATTTTTCTTTATGTTTAGTTGGTGTTCTAATCTAAATATGCCTAAGCGAAAACTATAGAAACATACGTTAGGATTATTGCACTTGAGATATTTCTTCCTCCAACTTTCTTTTCTGAAAGCAGGACCTTCAGAGACCAGCGAGGATGTGTCATGATCCCAACAAAGCAAATACACTAGGGACAGATGTTTTGGGTTGACCTATTTCTCCAGGAGGTTTCAATAAGGCAGAACATTGTGCCATTCCTAAAAACACTAACGGCAGATTACTTCTGTTGAAACAGATAATTACAGGACAAACCTTCATGGACCCTTTGTTGTTTGAAAAAGACATCATCATCTGTAAGTGTGTAAATGAGGGCGGTTGCAGAGCTGAAGACTAAGCTTTTGGGCAGCTCCTGACTATTTGACAGTGACACTGCACATATGTCCATATTGACATCGCACATGTGCTCCACTTGCCGTCAGATCACGTTCGACCCAGACGTTGAAGGGAGGTGGACGATGAAGCGAAGCAAAACAAAAGGGCGTTCACTGCCGTGTTCCACACATTCTCAGCTAATCGGGAACTGCCCTGCTCGGAGACACAGTGTCCGCGGAACAACACCATGCAGTGATAAGGTCACCAAATTAACTAAAGCTGGAATCAAGAAACTGAAGCCTTTTCTAATCCGTAACCAACAAGATTAGAGGGCTTCCACTCAACGTACAGTTTGGGTTGCTGGAGGATTCACTCGGGGGCCTCAGCTGTTGGACACAACGAGGAGCAAGAATTTTGAAAGTTTTCTCCAAAATTAAAACATGCTTGGTGGCGAATGTACGTCCGTGCGTAGATCATCCATACACTTATTCTCACGTACGCTATTCATGTAAACATTTAAACAATTAGTAGTTACATCTTCACTCTGCCCACTGTGCGCAGAGTGATGACCTACGGTGGGTCGCTGGCCGCTACTTCATGACGTTTTGTAATGCCTCATGTCAATTTCTCCCTCAAACACAAAATGAAGAAAATAGATTTTTTAGCATGCACTTTTCCTCTCTCTAGTTATTTCATGTCATCCCTGGCACAAATAACACCCCTTACAGGATTTTTTCATGAAAGCACCTGGTACACAAAGTCAATCAATGATCTATGACTGTTTACATTTTTACATTGCGTGTGAATGTAGATGGCTTGGTTTGAAACGACCAATGAGTTTAAGGGTGAAGAAACTTCAGAAAGTATCTGTAACAGCCCATCCTCATTTCTCTATAGGTTCATGAGTATTACAACTTTTTTTTTTTTTAAAGGTAAACTGAGATCAGTTTGAATGGAAATCCAGAAATCTGAAACATTCAGTGTTCTTCGTAACAGCAAAGAGTACAAAGAGTCAGTGAAAAGCCTTTGTGTCTGGTACTAGCTGTGCAATATGCAAAACAAGTCTGTGTCTTTTCCCAAAGCGCAGAGGCAGCCTTGTGTCTGAAAAGTTTCCATAGATGAGGTGGCGAGGAGAATGCCACACAGGCTACAAAAGACGAACTGGGGAGAGGAGAGAGAATACACTTTCTCCCATCCTCTCCTTGCTCAGTGATGTAGCACAGTGAACACAAAAGATGCTGTTTGCCAGTGTGCCGACGAATTCAACCAGTTACCTCAACGAGGGACATAATGCTTCCAATAGATAACAGGGGCCTGTAAACAACATGATGGATCAAAAAAAAGTCAACAACAAAAAAACTACAAACAAACCAGCCGCTTATGGATCTGACTAGGTACCACATGACTTAGCAAAGTGAATGTATGTAGAAAATGTATGTTGACACTTTTCCCGCAGTTTTTCACTCTTAATGTAATAACAATGTCACACAATCACAAGATATTTTGAAGGTATACCTCCAACTACATCTCTTTGTGCAAGAAGTCAGCGTTAAATTTCACTCTCTTTTAGACCAAAACATCTAAAAGTTCTCCCACCTAAACAGTTTTCAGTACATTAGCAATTGCAGTCAACCCTCCCAGATTTCTTCCCTTAGGTCCTCTGGTCCTCTATGTCTGTTGAGAACCACCCACAATCCATGATAAATCCTCAATGCTTTATGCTGCTTTTAGAGGAGTATAAATCTTGCAGACCGAGTTTTTTAATATATTTTTTATCACCCAGTGTTTATCCTGCGAACACATCCATTCTTGACAAATTTAAAATAGAAATTTGGGATGACATTTATCTTCATCAGAAAGAAATCTCTCTGCAGCTTTGTGCCTTTTAACTGTACTTACCACCCAAACTGAATAAATCAGTCTGAGGTAAAAGAAGCACTGACAAATGAGAATTAAATGATCAGTCAGATAAGATCCAATGATGTGGTTTACAAGTACCACCGCATTCATAAACTTCTTTTCTATCTACACAGTTTAGTGCTGCAGCATACACCTTGTCAAGGTTTGATGGGTGAGATTAGAGGGTTTTAGTATAGATTTGGCTTGCTCTGTTACAATGCATGTATTTCAACAAAGAAAAAAATAACAGATGAAGTTATTATTTCTTGATATTTAAAGGCATCGAGAAACATATATCAATGTTCAAATCACCACATTTTTTGGGAGAATAGCTGACTCCAGGCTTTGGATACTTTTACAGATTAGATCTAGCATGTATTAGGGACTAAAAATACTGAAATTCATGTAATGAATTTTTACTTTCATCTACAAAAATAGATATGGCATTTAAGAAATGCACTTCAGTTTATTTTATTTTTCACCTGTAGCAACTGTCTCTCCGGTGTTTTATTTAGACCTGCATTCCAACTGGCCCCCATTTAGAGGAAGGTTTATCATACCTGTCATTCTTCTAGAGTCATTTCCCTCCCTTACGAAGCCTAATAAGCTCAGTCACATTCTCAAGATGAGACCACACAGCATTTTGTACAACAGATAGTCGCGGCCAAGACACCTGATTGGTTAATGATGCGTTCCAGCCGTTCCGGTAATCCCAAAATGCACTAGCTAGATGTTATGAAAAATGGAAATGGTTTTGATACCAACTCATGTTAACGAGGGAGCTAGAGGACAATCCATCTGTCTCAACACTGCGTCAGTCTCATACTTGTAATTTATTTACACTGTGTTTCAAAGAAATGGTGCGAAACCACATCATTGTTCAACCCAACATCATGTTAAAGAAGTCTCTCTTGGATTTTATTGCCATGATAAAAAATCTGTGCTTAAACTTCACTGGGACTTTCAGCACTCTGCTCAAATAGGCCGTGTCCACTGGACTATTTTATCCTCCACACATGTTCTCACTGCACAATATGTTTTCATTTTTAATTAATTAATTTAGTTTCAGTGCACTTTATAGTAAAGTGCTTCTCTTTTGAATTACTGTCAGGACTAAAGGCAACAGTAGCATGTTGTTATTACCTCTGCCTTAGAAAGGATGCCAAAGTGGATGGATTTGACTGGCAGACTGCTCATTGAATCTTGTCTCCTACTACTGTCCAGTGTTAATTTTCTTCAATGGACAGTTTCCGTTAACCTTAAAAAATGGTTTTAATGCCTAAACCTACCACTGAAACAATAATTTGTAATAGTACTGCAAGGCACTGACAAACAATTTCATCCTGGGGGGCCTGGTAAAAAAACTCTCAGGGGTAATTTAGGCTGTGACATTTTAGAAGACTTGTTGGCAAAGTTATACTCATGTTAGTCACAAAAAAGCCAAAATAATTTCTTATCATCAATCAAAATAGGTTGATTTAATTAGAGGACAGCAGAAAGCAACAAGAAAGCTGGCCATCAGAGAATTACACTTGTTCACAAAATGACCACTCAAAAAAAGTGCAAAATTATCCTTATTTCTGAAATTTACTAATAATTGATTCGCCAAGTGCTTTCCAATTTTACATTTGAAAAGTGATGTTAACTTTGTAGAACACGGACACCAAGATAGAGCCCTGTTCCTGAAGTCTACATTAAATTTCTAACGGTTTTAGGGTATTTTTTCAAAACTATACTATAAAACCAAAGGGCATTGGTGGGTGCCATTCTATGCCAAACTATGCAGACTCAACACAAGCAGGCCAGATGTCTCCTAAAAATGACATTCCCAAAAAACCTATCTGCATTTTCCATTAAAACTGTGGTGAACACATTTTCTCTCTAATTCAACAAATCCTACTACCAGTGACACGTTAGAAACATACTTATTTTAACCCAAACCCTAGTCTACCTAAGTGGTTTTGTTTCAATTCACAACATTAACCATGTGTTTAACTGAGACTATTTAACAACACACACATGTCGCTGGTACAAGGATGATAGTGGACTTAGATGTAATGGTTATGTCATACTGATGGGCCTGGATTTAATGGCAGACAAACAGGACTTTTTCACAAACCAATCCAGCAACAGAAACCTAAAGATGAGCTCAACAATGTGCCTTAGATTTTAGATCACAGCATCTTGCTTGTTCAAATATTTTGCACAAAGTCTTTTCAAAATACCTCAGTAACCCTGGCATCAGTTATAACATTTCGGATGCATTGAGTTGACAGCGTCCAATTCCATCCGAACAGATGAATATTCCAACGTCACCGATTAATGGATGTTTTTTTTAAACAAAGGCGGGTTTGATTCTGAGCTCAGCACTCCACCTCAACTTGGCACCGTCCTCCTGTAACAATGCTCCATGAGAACATGACTGAGCAACGTTAAATCCATGACCCCACTTACACATACCCCACATCACCCTGCAACCCCCACCTCCCCCATCCGTGCCTCATTCTCTCCATTTAAATATATTGTTCCTCTCTTTTTCCTCTTTAAAAGCTCAGCTTTGTGTTTAGTTGTGTGCAAATTTAAAGTTGCCTGTCATTACTTTGAAGTGATGTTCTTGAGATTTTCCCAATTGTCAAGAAGAATTAAGACAACGTAGCAATGATACCAAGTACGCATTCAAAATGTGCTGGAAGTTGTGGTTGCAGTAGTTGTAGTAGCGGTTACAGTTGCAGATGTACTTCTACATCCTGTTGTTTCTGAGTCTGGCTTCCCTTTTTACTCCTGCCTGCTGAGACTTGCTGACACGCTGCTATAATGAATCCAATCATATCAAAATATCATCGCTGTCATTGCACATTTTTGAGCTTAGCCAAGTGAAGTAGCATATCTCTTAATATTGTTTTTAGTCACCCATGTATTTGTAACTGCCACTCTGAATATGTAAAATATCAAGCAGTTTTACAGAGAGACTGAAAAAAGAGGGCAAAAAGATTGAAATTAGAACCACACAAATGGAGTTGCCAAGTATTTACCAGCCTTAACACCCGGCCTCCACACAGAAAAAATTCAACTCACAAATACAAGTGCCATTAAAGTATCACATGGTGGACAAAAACGCTCTGAGTAGGTGGTTTTTTTTCCTGTTTTATTTGAATGCAAGCATTGATTAATATGACAACACTGAGCAAACTCTGATTCTCTGGTTTTGAGTTTTGTATTTTTTGATCAAGCAATGCTTTTTCAAGGGCAAAGTGTCTCTCTATGGCCTGTAGGGAATGAAAAATGACAAGGTTACTCAAGCCATTTAGTGATTGCATGGCTGTTTAGTTATAGTTTGTATTTTGGCGCCTTCCAGTACAAGACAATTATGCAATCTCCTTGTGGCGACTGTCTCTCTGTTATATGTATTGAACAGGAGAATAAAAGCATGATGATTTTTAAAACCGACTGTTTCACAATGTGTTGTGGCTGCTGGAAAATACTTGTTCTCTTAACATAACTGAGAATGCAGTTTTATTGTGTGAAAATGTAATGTTTTAAGTAAACAGAGTTGGTCTCGGTATCTGTATCAATCCCACTGTGGGGACATACCAGTTTACATACATTGGACAGAAGCCTCTGATGAAGCCAGAAAGCTCATCATGAAACAGGCCGTCTTGATTAATTTTAACAAATTATAATTATACATTTTTAAGTTCATAGCATAAAAAAAGCAAGAGATGTGTGCAATTTGTTGAGCACACCAGATGAAAAAACGTAGGTGGTCCCGTCAATGTGCATCACATGCAAATGTCTCAGAGTATATGTTTATTGACAGATGCAAAAACCTTTCTTGGATCTTTGGATTCCCCTCTCAAACCTTCACAAAATGAATGTAAGATAATGCAATGTCTTTCAAAAGCAACCTACATGTGATCAACGGTAAAACTGCTCTGCGCTTGCCGCTGAACCATGACTGCGCTCAAAGTCCAAACTATTTCAAATCTGACTTTGTTGCCGCTGACATTTCAAGGTGCAACCAAGTCCAGAACCTTTCATGAGCTGTGCTTTGCCTCTCAGCTTTGCGCCTAACCTTGCGGTTTTGCCGTGGATCATGTGTTGGCGGCCATAATAATTGTGTGTGTGTGATTGAAGCTTCTGCAGATTCCACAGATACTTACCTTTCACAAAAGAACTCTTGTTTGATGAAACAATGTATGATCAGCATGTGCAAGGACCAGAGGGTTGAGTGTTTTTATTTGCGGTTACCTTATATCTGAGCGACCGAAATTCTTTTTGTCTCAGTACCTCTGACTGCAGACAGATCTGGGTTTACTTCAGCTCAGTTTAGCTGAGGCCAGGTTTGGTTAAGTGTTTGCCATGCTCCATTAACCCCACTGTCAGTGACTGAAGATCCATCCCAGCTCAAATCAAGGCCTCAGCTGGGCGGATCGCCCCGCCCACCGTCCCGCTCGGTGACAGACCGATCATTGTCTCTCCACCTCTGCAGCGGCCAAGGATTCTTTGGGGATTGAATAAACGCAGGTGAGTTACTGCTTTGACAGGAGATGTGAAATATTCCTATATTGTATAAACATTGCATCACCCACTCTATAAGCTGTAACTGGCAATTGTCCACAAGTTATTAGATGCAGGAATCCGGTGCTTTGTGTATGGGTTCTCAGTGTTCGCCTTTGTGGCTCTTTAACGGAAAGCAAAAGACAAACTCCAATGGGACTCTTAGATTGATTTCTTAATGAATAGTACACAATGACTACATGCAGCAATACTTTTTGTCAAATGTGTGCTGAAGACAATTGTTTATGAACTTACAAAAGTTAAACACACTGCTGTACTTTCACTTTATTGTGTTTTCCCCTAAATCAATTCTGTACACTTACTTTAGTGGAACACATCATGCCAACATAGTTTATGAATTCAATGACAAGTTTTAGATATTAGATTTTAGTGACTAATGGATAAGCTTTTCCTGAGTGATACCTGGGGGCAAGTGCTGACTGAGAACACCACTTCACTTCGAATGGAGCTTCATTGCCAGTAGACACTCAGCACCACAACTCTACTGGGGCTGATGAAAGACCAATGTTAGTATCATCTACAGGATAAGTTTTGTTTAAGACCATGACATTTTCTTTTATTGCCTCTTGGCACTTTTAAAACATTCCACTGGTTTGTCCCTCCTCCTCTTATCCATTAAAATCTGATAAAATAACCAGACCAAAACACTTTGGAAGGAACTAAATATCTTTCTTGTTTTTGGTGTAAGTCACACAGTGTTTGCCCCTTTTTTTTTTACATGTGTGGTGCACTCTACTATGTAAACCAGACACTTGCACACTTAAAGATATGTGGGAAAAAAGAACGCCACATTCAAAACAAAGGGTCACAAATCTGTGAAGGCATGTATATTATATTTTCGCTCACCAGACAGAAGGAGTTGACAAATGCACACATCTGCAATGCTTTTCTGACACTGTCAAGTGATACTATTTAAACATTGTTATGATTATGCTGATATTTATGTTTAAGAATCCGTGAGAGAGTGTTTCAACATGCATTCTCAAGATAGGAGGAGGATAAATAACATTACCATGATTTTACATTGCAAAGAAGATAAGTAAAATTTACGAGAGACTTTAGTACATTGTCTTTCCATCCGTGTTGTGGGTAGATGTAGCTAGTAGTTGTGAGCAAGTGGAAAAACACTTAATGTGACCGAGATGACATTGATAAGATGGAATATTTATTGTTAACCCCAAGTAAGGCTGACGAGGCTAAATAGTGTTACAGAAATTAACTGAATCTACGTCATTTATCCAATACACATGTAGTTTCCAGCCAGAAGTTGTTCAATTTGGGTCACATTAGAGTAAGAAGCTGACTAAGAATCATTTCAAAGGGGCTTTAGTTGACACCTCATGTTAAATATTAAAAAAAATAAAAACAAACACTGACAGGCCACGCTGAATTCAACTTCCAGATGACACATACACTGCACCAATTTCCACAGCACCTGTTTAATTATTCTCCAAACAAAACTGGCATCACAATAATTATATTTAGTCTATAACACTTGTTACAAGTTACCTCCCTCTCACAAAAAAGAGAATCTCCCTTAATTAAAAGAGCTTTAAACACCTAATCTACAAATGAATATAAACATCAAGGAAGACATGGAAATCAATATAAGTAGTTCCATGAGAGTATGGGTGAGTGAACCTTGAGGCGTAAATAAACGTAAAAATCAAAATGTAATGGATGTGGGAAGAGATGGAATGTCCCCGGGGTGGTGCATGTTGAAGAGAGAAAAAAGAGCATGGTCTGCAGCCATCTTAAATACAGGTGAGCTAGGCCATACAGGTGTGCCACATCTCCTCTGACGACCCTGGACTTGACACCGCCTACAGGCACACACAAGTGAAAGGCACACACACACCAAAACGGAATAGCAAAAAGAAAACAACAGGGTTGTCACACCATGTAACATTGTACAGTGTTTTTAATAAAACTAACTGCAAAATTGTATCTGGATAGACTGAGGAACTGAGTCAAATAATGACTTTAAAAGTAAGGATCCTATTTATTGCTTTTTTTTTTGCTACAGTCATTCATCATTTTCCTCACAGCTTGGTCAAATCATCCTGGACTGAGGCAGTCTGGTCTCCCATCTATAACAGCTGATAGGTCAGCAGGAGCTGCTGTAATCGGATCATAGATAATCTGTAGGATCATACATCACAGCTGTGTGAAAACAACCTTTAGTACAACCGTGCAAACTAAAACCCTTTGACGGGTAATCCGTCACTATCTGTGCAACCTATACATGACAAAGAAACAACATGCCTTTGAATTGCTTGTTACGGGTGAAATACCAGCTTCAGGGGTGAGTTTTTCTCCTCCTCTCGCAAAGCAATGAATCATAAAAATGTGACAAATATGGTTTGACATTGCTTTATGGGGCTGATTAATGAGTGTAGCTATAGTCATGGTGGAAAGTCCCACACAGACAGGTTTGGAGATTTCTGTTTAGCACTGGAGCAGTAAAGAAAAGCCTCTTCATGTGTGTCCTGGCGTTAAACACAGGTTGGCCGGGTGACATGCAAACAGGCTGTTCCCTTATGTGAACCTAAAAATTTATTTTAAAGCTGTTCTTTTGGCAGCAACAACATGCAAAATTAGTCATCTATACAGTGTCACTTGCAGTAGTCATAAACTATTGATTCAGAGCTTCACCACGCAGAGAGGACCTGTTTTAATGCTCGTGGAGATTTACAACAGTTAAATATGAAATCATCATCTTCAACTATAAAAAGTTGCTGTTATTTCTGGAGTCAGCGCCTGTGATAGTAACCATGACTTCTTACAGAGCTGTTTGGAAACAACCTCTTCATATTGGCTAAACTCTCACTGGTTTATTTTATTTGTCACCTGTGCTGTAGCAACATGTTCGTCTGTGTTTTATTTAGACGTGCATTCCAACTGGACTAGATTTAGAAAAAAGGTTTATCATACCTGTCATACTTTTCAGAACATTTTCCTCCCGTATGAATCCTAATATGCTCAGTCAGACCACACAGACCACACAGCTTCTTATGCAACATCCAACGGTAATTCTCACAATGCACTGAATTGCATTGCTTTATCAAAATTGTAACTTAGTAACCAGCTTGCTGTGATAACAATGAACGTTTAAAAGTCAAAAGAAAACGTACAACTCTCCTTGAAAAAATATTGCTGCATTATTGTTGCACCCATCAATAAATAACACTTTCTTGGGGATTTAAAGAATGTGTTGTGTAATGTTCAGGAGTGTATTTAGTTCTGTCAAAGCGTAGCTATTTAGTTGAAGGGTTACAATGAAGTCACGTAACAGCTGACATGCCAGCATCCATAAAAAACGTAATTAGTTTTTAAACTCCTTGCCTGCAGGATGCAACCATGAGAAACATACATTCACACAAAATGAGTCATACGTCCGTGAGGAAAGATAAATAATAAACTAATGTCTCCACATCAGCCATAGTAGGAGTACCCCCTGGGTGGTGTGTAGGACAATTGCATTTTTTATGTCAGGTCTTATGGAAAACTTCTATTGTAAAGGAAAATCTTTTGCAATTTCGTTTCTGCTTTCTCATTTTTACTATTGAGGGAAAATTCACAAGGTCTTATGAACTGAGGAAATTGTGTGAACCTGTTCAAACGCTGCTGTATTTATTTCAAAAACACCTGGATGTCAATAACAAAATAAGCATTCCTCTCATTCTTTTCTTTGTGGTTTTTGTCCCACAGCTGCCAAATGGCTGTAATAACTCTTGTCCCATTACAACAGACTGTGTGATTTCAGCATTGTTTGGGAATTTCCCAAAGGAATCTTGCAAAATATAACTAAGCCACAAACCTTCATAAGGATTTTGGCTTTGGTAAAGGTAGAGACAATTTTTTTCAGATGATTTAGCTGCTATAGTAATAAACATTGGTGTTCCTTTCTTTATCTCTCTATCTAATATTTCACACACACTGCCAAAATTAGGTATTATATGATATATTTTAGGTAAAAAATGTATTTTTTCTTGGGCTGTGGATGATTATACACCAGAATATTTGTTACATATCTTGCCAGGACATTGTGTCCTTGACCCTTGCTCTCCGAAAAGAATATAAAAATAAAATAAATAAATAAAAAAACACTAAAGAACTAGACTTATGTGTTCATGCATGCAGGCAAAATGTTTAAAATGCTTATATTAAAGAATTCTTCAAAGCATGATTACTTTTTAATTTTGCTTACGGCGTCTAAAACACAGTAAAGATATGATCAAGGTAAGGGAACCAAAATCGTTTGGTTAACCAGTAGAATTTTACTGATCTGTTGCAACTCTAACAAGCAACACTAACAAGGACTAACACAGGGGATTAAACTCATTAAAAGTAGACCAGTGTTCCATAGTGAATACGTCACTGATCTACATTTAAGGTGGGTTTCGAAAGTCAAAACATGTCATTTTCAGGAATCTGACTCAGCAGGTAAATACAGTTCTTGGCCTTTTTCATGGACGATATTTTGACACGAAGAAACACACAGTTATCATTAGTAAGTAAACTTTATTTTTATTGCACCTTTCATAGATAAGAGGGGTCACAAGGGCTTTACATTATTGTGTTATTAGTAACACATGATGCTTTTATAAATATTGTCTGTAAATGTTGAAAAGTGTACCCTCCCAAAAAAAGACATCCCTAGTCATTAAATACTACACTGATATAACCAAAGCAGCATTAACTGCTTTTTGTGGCCACTTAAAGGCAGCGGAACAAGCTGTGAACACAACACTGACATATTATCACCTCATAAAGTTGCTGTGGCTAACTTGTTAGCCAATTGTCTTGGTAAAAATAGCCTTTTTGCACATCCAGCACTTTTCTTTTTAGCTCTTTTTGTCACCACCTAATTCCTGAGGGAAGAAAAATACATACTAAATACTCCATTACGCTGTTATGTTGTGCCGCTAACTGTCTGTCTGCTGTTAAAAAGCTTGAAACCTAAAGTGCGGCTGCAACAAAGAAGACGTTCATCCAAACCAGAGATGCTGTAGATACATGATAGTTTAGCCAAATGAAAACCTTGTTTCCTTGTACGGACCTACCAACTTACAGCAGCCAGTGTGTGTAAAGTAATTGTACTTGATGCACAGCAGTATGCATATTCAGACAACACAGCATGAAAATGTTCTCAATTCTCACACACCTTTTTTACTCTGGACTGATCACATAAATACCACCTCCTTCTCGCCCTTGCAGGGTTCGTCCAGTCGTGGCGAAGAAGTGCTATTAGCGGTCATTGCTTTGATTTGTGGTGTTGATATGTTTCATTAAGAGGTAACTTTAGCTGCTCATATCTCTGTTTCATCCTCACAGAGTCTCCAGGGAGCATGCTAGAAAACAAAGGCTGCAGGATACTTTGTGGGGTACACTTAGGACTGGTTCAGTTTACTGTAAACACACTGGCAGGGCCACAGCAGAGGTCGTATGAGTGTTTGTGTGTGAAGGTGGAGCCTTTTGTTACGGTGCTTTCGTAGAGTTAAGTTGGTGATGGAGGATGAAAAGAACTCTTTGAAAACTGAAAAATGTATTGTTTTAAGTAATATATAATGTATGATCTTACTTACTGGACTAAATTAAAGTATTATGGGGATTATTTATACTGCATATATAAAATAACCTAATGTCAGTCTTTATTTTTCATCAGGGACAATTTTGTTTATCCAATTTCTTTGCAACTGAATTTCTTAATTTTGACAAAACTTATGGTCAAACACTTGTTTATGGTAACTCTTTTTCTGATTCAATCTCTTATTGAATCTGTTGTGTTGTATCAGATACTGGCAGACATTTTTACTTGTCATAGTCAGAAATGTAAACACTTTTCCACGTCATGGTACCTTTATTTAGGTAATGATTTTTGAACATGACCATTTCACGTAATGCCATGACACTGGGCTGCTCAGGGGGATGCAACAACGGGGAAATAAAATGCCACACACCGACAACAACAACGGGACAAACCGCCACATGCGGGACGCGATCCCCATCCACCACTCCAACCAACCTCCCTGTGCGGATTTTATGCTTTTCAATACTACTCGCTACTGTAAACTTTTTGAAATTACGAAATAGGCTTCCCATTGAAATACATTCCTTCAAAATTTCTAATCAACACACGAAAATAACGACATCAACGTGACCTGTGCACATATAAATTGAATAAATAACGTCACTATTTCACAAACTGCCATGAGGCTGGGGGCAGGTACCATGTAATGGAAAAACGCCAAAACACACAGGTGAAACTAATTCCTTTGAAAATTGCTCAGTTCCATTAAGTGTCCCAACAGGCCATGATAGTGACCCAGCATGCACAAAACAAGCACCCTGGAACTAGCTCCCCTAAAAGGAATGCATCCATTTTAATGCCATCCATTACACCTGGGCTTTTCCTACTATGACTGAAAAATGTCTGCTGTGAATAGGGTCTGTTGCTTCCAGCAGAAACTACAAAGACTAACTGCTGTACTCTACCATTTTACATTGAAAGTTTGTCATTGTATACAGAAGCTGTGCACCTACACGTATAGTCAGGAGAGAAGACACACAATTGTTTTTGTGGCATTTGGAAATGTTATGTTATGTTATGTTATAAAACAACAGTTGTATAAGCACTATTGGTTTCAGAAGTATGGTAGTGTTACAAATAGCAATAGGAGAAAAACCTGTTGTTGGCTATCACCGACCTTTCAGGGGAGGCAGGTTAATTGTTGGCTGACTAGTTAGCCGGTGGTCACCTCAGAGAAGATATATTTGGTGTTTGCCATTTGTCACCTTAATCCTCAGCCTTTGTTCCACAAACACTATAAGGTGCAGACTCTGATTAGTTGGTCTGTGTGTGTGTGTGTGTGTGTGTTTACGCTTGTACCTCTTCCGACACAGAGGTCAATCAGTGAACTAGGTGCTGGGGGAACAATTTTTCACAGGCTTCGATTTGCCTGTGAGTAAGTTGGCAAGTATGCTTTCAAAGTCCAGTAGTCTGCGGTCCCAGCAGACCACCACAAAGGAGCTAATCCCCTCTATCACAGCCAGCGCAAACACATTAGCCACACAACATCAACACTGCACTCAAGAGCCCCATTGACAAATCCTCCCTGCTTTCTCAATGAAATTCAGGCGAGGAGCCACAATGTTCCTTTCCCAGCAAATCAAGGAGCTCTAATGGTGTAAATCAAGATACTGTGAAGATCGATTTAAGCTACAGTGTACAGAATTTGTTACTTAAACAAACAATAACTGAATAAGATGCTTACGTATCATCAATCACTGTGTTTTTGATGTTCAAGCTCATCACAAGATTGAATTTAGCTTTCTGCTGGTAGAATAAGACATAAGATCAAAACAGTATAGGACATGTTTAGAAAGGCTTTTTTGTGAGTTGTCCCGTTTGCTGTCTGTCTGCTACCTCTAGTGGCCTCACAGTTGCAGGTTTGCACAGCCTATGATGTTGTTAAAAAGCCGAACTTGACGAGGAGGAGTTAACAATACGCTTCCTGCCTCAAGACTCAAAAGCCAAGTTTGTGCCTCCATATTTGTCTGTATGGTGGCAGAGGAAGGACAGAAAAAGCTGTAAGAAATTGATTCTGGTAACTTCACTCTTGCCAGCTAAAATTCATCCTACTATTGCAGGTCAAGCCACAGCTCATGCTCACTACATAATCCTTCTCCTTGTATGTCAGTAAACTCTTGGTAAACATTCCCCTCTGGCAGCCAATCACGTTCCAGTACTGCGTGATGTCCTGCCTCTCTCTGTGACTGTTTTGGCACCCCACCTAGCAATCAGGCCACTGAAAAGTGTCTGAAAAGAATTAGTGTCGAGCTCCTGAGAGGACGTCATCAGAAGCACAATTGGGAGTAGGCAGCAAGCCCTTGCATCCCCCGTGGGGGTTGCCGGCTCCCGAGTGAGAGCCCTGTGGACTCCCAGCTGTTCTATGCAACATGCTGAACAGTAGGGGGTCACCCTGTGTTTGTTTAAAACTAACAGGAGTTCCATTAAAGCCCTGACTCCCCTCATTTAGGACTGCCATGGGGACACAAAGGACGGCCCTGGGAAGCGGCACGTTGCAAGGGACACCAATTATTGAGGCAAGGACACAGGCCAGCTTGTTCGTGCTCAGGGACATGTCAACTCGTTGGATGACCCCCTCCGTCAAACCCATTGACCAAAGCACACAGAGAGGCATCTTAATTGGTGTTGGGCAAACAGATTTTGTCACAAAGTTGCAAAGGAAGCTAAGTAGCTGAATGTTCACATTGTCCAACCCCTGACCTGAGCTTCAGGGTCCGTTCCGAGACATCATTATGCTCCATTACTTTGAGTAATCGTCTCAGACTCGTCCTATACCGCAGCGGGAAATCCAGGACAGCAATTAAAAGCAATATTCTGGCAATAACAACGGCGTAAATAAAAAGTGAGCCCTTTTCTCTTTGTACAATGATATGATAGTGGCGAGGGGTAAGATTTGGCACAGGAAGTAGCTGGTAGGGTCTTTGAGTGGCCCCATGTTGGGTTTTTCTGACAATGTGGTCTCAGGCTTATTCTTTGCTCCAACCTGTCCCCCCCTTCCTCCTCTTCAACCCCATCCCCTCGCTGGACCCCCAGAACCCCCGCACTTCCCTCGCTCTCTGCCTCTTTCATTCTGTTTTAAAAGGTATTCTGTGAGAGGGAATCACTTGACATCAATAGTTTTTTTGAGAACGGCCACCATGGCAGGGGTTCTTGTCTTGGCTCATGAAAACACATGTCAGATTAGCAGCAGAGACCCTGTGTTTCGACCTCACGTGAAAGGTCTACATGAGGGTTTTTTTCTTCTTCCTTTTCTCTTATTTCCTACTTTTCTTCCTCTTCTCTGTCTGACCCGGAGACCCCCAAATACTTCTTCGCATTAGTTTTAACCCGACTGAAGGACCAAATGGTCTGAGTGTGGCCTGTTGTCTCTTCTTTGCCATATTGCTGTAGGCAGGCCATGCTACGTGTGCTGTTTCTATCTCTTTGACCTTTGCAGACTGTACAGACTAAGGCCAAAAATCTAATAAAGGTCCCTGCCAACCTCTTCATGTTTACACCCCCTGTCCTATCCAAGTACCCACTAGAGTACAGTATGCAGCGTATCAGATGTTGTAAACAAGCGTAACACCAGTGAAAGACCGACATGCCTTTCCTGTAACTTGAATATGATTGTAGTGTGGTATTCATTTCAAATGTAGATTTACAGACACAAAAAAGGAAGTAAGAAAAACTTATTTTGACTCTGGTGTGGTCCTCAGTACATCGAGCCTGAACTCTTGAAATGTTTGAAATTGAGCACAAAGTTTTAAAATGTAAATACAAACTAACTCGCTCTACTGTGATCCCATACTAGGAAACACTTGAAAATGACGTGAAAGTAAAACAATAAAATGGATTGCAAGTTTATTAAAGTTTAGTTGGATGACTAGTGGAGGTGTTTTACCTCATGCAAAATAATTTTAACATAAACCTGAAAGGAGATGAAGAGAAGAACATGATTTGCTCAAGTTTTAGTATTGTTGCAAAATGCCATTTCTGGTCAATTGAACATGTTTAATGTTTGTTTTTTGTCTTGCATATGATGTTGTTTTTGCTCATTTAAGAAAATGTCTTGCCCGCCTGTCAAGGTTGAAAAACCCATGTTCCACATTAAAGGGGAGCAATTGTGTTTTATCTATAATCATCTGAAATGCATTAAAAAACTTTGGAAGTAACATCTTTCTGTGTTCACTGTTGAAATATTTAACTAAGAATAAGATCCTTTAAAGGACGTTGTAAATTTTATGATGGACTTGAAGAAATTAATGTAATTACTATAAAGGTGTGCTCAGACCTAACATACAAAGTTTTGTTACATACAAAGTCAATGCAAAGATGCAAATTCACATTACGCATCTACCCAAGTTGAAATGTTTTAACTTGAGGGAAAAAAATTGTGTGACTCTGTGTCGCGAATGCCTATCAGCAAAGAGATTCTCCTTGCGTCACAGAGAATCAGAAATGGAGGACCATCCGATTTACCCCTCCACTGTGGGCACGCAGGGCTCTACGACTCACCATCAGTACTGTACACAGAGAACAAAAAGAAATGGAGAAAAGTCAACGAAGATGACTACATGCTGAGTTTTTTTTTTTTTTTTACTTCATTCCAGCTAACGGTTTCACTTCACTTCTAGCCAAGTTAAGCACTAACATTGCAGCATAACTATCGTATTATTCGAGCTGGAAAATACTCCTAGAAACACGCTAGTGGCCATATTCAAGCGAGTAATGCAAGGCCAAAAATGGCTTTGCGTTTGGTCTAAACACACCTGCACAGAAACCTTGATACATTACCAGGCAGTTCTTTAATGCAGCCCTTTATTAGGAAATGCCTTTTTCTGAGATCGCAGCCTGACGTGTCAGGCACATTAAATCTGGCTCCTTTTGAAACGATTGGTCAGAAGCTATGAATAATTTGTTTTACATTTTGCCGGTCCTTTTCATACAATATGGTATTTTCAAATTTGTGTCTCTTGTAATTTATTTCTCTTTATTTAGTATTCCATTTGACCAGTTTTACGTTTTAGTCTTTTGTTTTAATTTACTCATTGTGGTCGATTTGAAATTTCAAATTGCATGATTGATCGATTTGTCAGCTCAATGGTATTTACACATCTACAAATGTCCATGTAATCCTCTCCCTCTCCCTTTCATTACCACACACACACACACACACACACACACACACACACACACACACACACACACATACACACACACACACACACACAACATCTTGTTGTCACTGTTCGTCTGTTTGGTGCCACAAACACTGGTAACACTGTAATTTCCCATTTTTTTGGGATCAATAAATATCTATCTATCTATCTATCAAACAAAATCATTAAAAGTCCTGTTTTGAAAGTTTCATATCAGCCCTGTGGTTATGATGATAACAAATCAAAGATTGAAGGAAAAAAAAAAAAACTATTACAGTAACAAAGAGAGTGATGCAGTTTGAGATGATGGTAAAGATAATGAGAAAGGCGAGGGCGTAAAACTATTTAGAAACCAATAGAATCATAGTGCACACATAGTGCCATCCGTTTGATCCAACGACAAAAATGTTACAATTACATCTATCCATTAATTTGTCTTCCTACAAATGTAGCATCTCTTCACAAAAAACATTGTTGTGTCCGGATATTTCCATTACTGGAAAAAGGCATCACAACTTAAAAATGTGGCCTTCATAGAATCAAGCAGCTCCTGCCCATTGGTGGGAAAGTGCTGATTAATTGTGTCGTAGCCCTGTGAGAAAATACGCCCAGCGCAAAGCACTAATTATGGGCCCTGCCTGGCCGAGAGAAAAGGGGGCAAAACTCTCAACAAAGGCCCATCTCATATCTCAAGACAATGAGGAACCAAAAGAATAGGAGAAAGGAGAAGTTAATGAGCTGTGTCACCTGGCATCTGTTGATGGGACAAGGCCTGACTGGTGTGTCTGTTTGTGTTTGTGTACATGAGAGAGAGAGAGAGAGAGAGAGAGAGAGAGATGACGTTTTTATGTATGTTTACATGAGGTTTCTGTGGTTCAGAGTGGGGCCCTTTTCTTCCCACAACCTTCCAGACAGGACAATGCTGCAGGTAAAACTCATCGGTGTGAATGAAAAGTTTTTTTTTGTCCCCATCTTTGGTGCCATATGTGATCATTGTGTTTAATCACTTGATATATTAGAAAATAAGAGAAATTAAGCTTTCTGAAAAGTTTCTTTGACTGCCCGTAGTAAACAATTGTCAATGCCATTTGCAATCAAAAGCACATCACAAGCTAAGTTTCCAGGGACCGATATTTGAGTCAATATTCATGAAATTCCATCAAATTTGACTTTTTCCATAAGGCATTTTTCATTTGATATCACTTAATTCAAATAAAACCGTGTAGATGGAAACATAGCTACCTTCTGTGCAACTGAGGTGCATCAAATGCATAATTGAAAGGTTTTTTTATGTGACCAACATTATTCTCTATCAATGCTTGTCACGTGTGAAGTTCTCATCTAAAGGTGTTTGCTGAATTGAAAAAAAGTCCCTTTGCTATCACTGCCATACAGTTGCTCCAACTAGTGCTGCTTATACTTCTGTTACTCCTGCTCATAGACCGTTAATACTAACATATATACAGTCTATGCTCAGCAGTAGTTTGACATTACCAGACCTATCTCCACAGTGATGCAGAGTAAGGTCTGGCCCCTCCATCCATACACTCCTGGATGGGAAGGAAAAAACAATCCCAATCGTCTCTGGCTCCGGTTGCAGCAATGATGGATTTGAAAAATGTTCTCAGGAAGGAATTGTTCCCACAATATCGTAACGCGGGGAAATTAGCTGGGTACATGGTTAAACGTCATTTACCACCTCTAACCAGTGTATCGCCGTGTGTACTTTGGCGATAGCAATCCTCACCAATCGGTCCCAAAACGTCCCAGTATAGAGAGTTCATGCCACAAACATGTTCTTGGTAAATCTTTACAATCATTCCTCAAAAGAACCAAGCCAAATTTTCTTCAAAAGCTGCCATTTTCAGCTAGCTCAAAGGTGTGTTCAAACAGAGTTTTGCAAGGCAAGAAACATCCAGCGGAAAATCCGGCGGCGGGGCTTCCATCCAGACTACTGCTGCTGCCACTAATATCACTGTGTCAGCTGTCAATATCTAACTCTGTCAGCTGTCACGCATTTGTGTAATTAGCAGAAATTCAAAGATAAACTTTCCAAGGTAAATACTTTCTGTTCCTGTGATCAGACACATTATAGTTTGGTGCTTTAACCATTGGGTCAAAATAAAAACAATTTCATCTTTTTACTTAATAAAATTGAGTTGAAATAAGATTAAATAAGGTGGCGACACTAAACCTACTGCCCTTTATTTTGACCCTTATTCATAACTTGCTGGCCACATGTTGTTTTGAGGAGAACACAGAAGAGGTCTGGCTTTCCAGAAAATGTATGTACAGTAAGCACATTTGTAATCCTGTAAAAACACAACTCAGCCATGTGTTCAAAAATACTTTGTGAAATCCACAAGGGAAACACTCAGTGACTGTCAGTCATAAAAGGCGACCAGTCAACTGTGGTTCAGCGTTTAGCATGACTTAGAAGGGCGGCAGCAGCAATCCTGTTTTCACAGTAAATGACGTGGCGTGAAACTACATTCAATTGCACAAGGTATATTACAGCTATAACTCTGTTTTCTATTTTGTTTGGCGTTCGACTTTTGTTTTTCACTGACCGTGAAGGACAATTTCTGTAATATTCAGAGAGACAAAACTTGTTTCATGTCTCGAACAGAACAAATTTCTGTTGACAGGGCTGGTTGTTAAGTGTGTGGTTGCTGATCTCGAGGCCAAAGAACCACTTTTGGTCGTTCCACTGAAATTTGTATAACTTACGCAGAACCACAACGTTTCTCTCTACATTGACACTGCTTTCTGGTCATACTGTATCCATTGTGCAGTTTCAGTGTGCTGAGATTTTCTAATAATAGAATATAAACTACTTGGCAATGAAAGATTCAACCTCCTTTGAAAAGGGGCTGGGCTTTGCAAAAGGGAATTCTATGTTTCATTTTGAAGTTATTGGTCCAGTTCCAAGACCATCTAGCCTCCAATGATCAAAGGTTGAGTCAGAGAAAAGCCTAGCGGGAGGCTTATGCAAAATGTCGTCTTCTTATTGCGAATCAGCCGACACGTTGGAAACCTTCGGCGCTCGTTTAAATGTCAATATACCCAGATGCAGTTTGGCTGTGCTTGGTCAAGTTTGAAGTATGTGGTTAGAAAAAAAAGAAAAGCTTCGCTTCTTGCTGGCGTATATAGAATTTGGAGCGTTTCAAAAGTCTCGGCCAAGGATGATTTTAACTCCCAGTTCTTCACAACACTAAATATCTGTAATTAACAAATCACATGGGAGAAACAGTGCCCTAAAAGCATTTGGTTGTTTTCAATGTTAACCATTTTAAATAGTCACTTTGTTACTAGAACACATGTATTACATATTATTGTCTGTTATTGCTGCTTGTTGCAGGAAATTGTTTTTTCCCTCTCAATAATACTATCATTCTTACACAGAGGAGATAACAAGCAGTTGAAAGAGATGACAAAATGAGCGGACATAAAACATGTACGGGAGGGGGGAAGGGATAAAACATCCCCCCCACCCCCCCAGACAAGCAGGATTTTCAGCAATGATCCATTATGTTAATGGAGAATTACTCGGTCACACATCAAGCACTATGTTTCCACCTTTAAAATCAGGCCAGACGTCCAAAATCCCATGACGGAACGGTGGACTTCTGGGTCTGTTGGAGGTAACTACCGGAGTGGAGGGGGCTGATAGCATCGCTAGGAATTTAAACAAAAGTATTTTTTTCTCCCTCAAAGCCGCCATCTTTCAGTCTGACGGTTACTGTAAACATCATTCCAGCACACTGCATTATAAGAGATGCTACTCCACATTCCTTTAGCACTTTTAAAAGATGGAAAAATGTCTAAAATATTGCATGTTTACTGGTCTGGAGAACGGAGCGCTTACATCAAAGGAAGTGTGTTTTAAGTACGGGAAAGGTTAGCAAAGGTACATCTCCGATCATCTTCTTGAATATCAACAAATAAAATAAATTCATTTTTTGGGTTGTGGTTTTTGCCACTCACCATAGTTGGGTTGGGTTTGTGATGCAACCTTTAATCCAATTCCATTAATACAAGAAAATCTTACTTTTTGACACTGAAAAAAAAGAACACATACAAAGATAAAATGTGACTTTCTTAGCCAAAAATACTTGTTACGATATCAATGTTTAAAAAAAGCACCAACCCTGAACTCTTATTGCCCTTCCCGGTGATATAAAAAGCCTTCAGGGATGTTGCAATAGGCCTTTCTCAATTTTAAAACCAATGACCTTAAAAGCAGTCCTCACACTTTAGTTTGTATATAAAAATGCATAACTTGGCAGTATGCAGGGAAGGGAATGTACAATCGCTACCTGCAGCATTTCTCTTTTAGGCAGTATAATATGCAACGTGCACATCTAAACATTTTAGTCTAAACCAGGACATTAAGGTGCTTTTAACATTCTCCACAGTGCAATAAAGACATAAAATAGTTTTTTTTTTTTTTTTTTTTTAAATATAGTTGTCATTTTATTAACAGAGGCCAAATAAAACTTATCACAATTTATTTACAAAGGGAGGCAATAAATATCTTAATAATAGTCATAAAATTATTTTTGCTTACATTTGTTTAAAAAAAAACATAAATGTGTCATGTTGTTAGTAGCAACTCATACAAAAACCTGCCAGCAGACAGGTAAATACATACTACTGGTGAAACGAGGCTGGAGTTTGTTGTCAGTGAGAGAAGGAATGATAGAAGCAGACATTTTTCCCTTTAAGTTACAGACACAAACTCTACCACGTCGCTGAAAACGTTCCCATAATCCTGTTGGTCAACCGGGTTTCTGAGGAGAAGTCTTAAATTGTCAAATGTGGATTAAGGAAGTGATCAGGGATGGTCAGAGCTACAGTGTCCGTGTCTGCGGATCGCAGGTGGGACAAAACAAGCACAAGGATAAGCTTTCCCAAAGGCATCCAGCGAGAGTGATAAAAGCAAAGATGAGCTCACAGTCAAAGGATGATCTGGGGCAAGAAGAAAAAAAAAAACGGTGTCTACTGAAAGGTTCTTGAGATTAACTGAACACAGATTCATGCTAGGTAAAGATAAACAAAAAGACCGAGGAGGTAGAGGAGGTCTTCATCACCAGGCCCAAAATATTAGCTAGCTCACGCTCAAAGAATCAAGGCATCTTCTTCTGGAACAACATAACACACGTGAGGAAGAGCTGTTAAAAAGTGAATCCAAGGGGAGACAAGAGGGATTAACATTCGTCTCCCAAATGTGATGAAGTTGGAAGATTTTGTGGAATTAGGAATCACATCATATTTTTGTTTGTATTGTTTTCTTTTAAGGTGTTTAAACAAGACTAAAGCCACGGCTGGTGCCCGACTAGTCAAAGCATGTCGTGTTTTAGCTGAATCACAGGCTGCATGGAAATGTCAGGGAAATGGCACACAGTACTCGGAGGGTTCAGCACATTCCAGGAGCCACGAGTGGAGCTGAGGTTGAGAGACACATGGAAAAAAAGAGAAAGAGAGAGTCCTGTAAAATATTGCACTCAAAGCTACAGTTATTCCGCCAGCACAGTGTCACCTGTGTCTGCCACCTCTCTCCGTTTCATCTCCATGGTGTCTGATTCCAGTGGAAAGTATGGGATCCACGTTGTCAGGGGCAACACAAACAAAAACCGACAGGTATTCCAATAAATCTCTAGTTGGCTGATTTTTATAACGTCGCGTCAGCTCGTGCTTCAGCCCCCATTCTCCCCCAAAAAGTACATCTTCAGCTTGCAGTTGAAACGTAGCTGAGGACGACGGCGACAGGAATACTTTCAGAGGTCCTTTAGTTTATCCAGTATAAATAACATGACAGACACGTTAGCACAATGACATCAACCCAGAAGAATCCAAGAGTTAGGAAATAGTCAGTCATCCTGAAATACAAAAATAGAACATCTTTGACTTTTTTGTTCTTTTTGTCGTTTGTCTTTCTTTTACAGAAGTGAAGTCTTTAAGGTGATTTTTTTTAAGACAAGAAGCTTGAGTTTTTAAGATACAGTTTTGTTTCCCCCCCAACCCCCACCCTCGAGGAAAATTAGTGCTGTCACATTGATCCCATTAGTTCCTCTTGGGGTTGGGTTTTAATCGCCGAGCCCTTCGTGTCCGCTTAGTGACTGTGGTGAAACGAAACTCCTCCAGAGGGTCCGGCCTGCCCTTAGGCTGGCGCTTCATGAAGTGGACTTCCTGTTGTCTCTGCGTGGTCCGAGAGCCTTTCTTGGGCCGCCCCTTCCTGTTGAAGCCGAGGTACCACCCTTTGTACTTGGCCGACACAAGAGCTGTGTAGTTGTTCTCCAGGAATTCCTCGACAAAGACGCACTCCTGCTTCCTTCCATCAGGCTGAAAGAAGGGAAAAGGGACATTAATGAAATATTAACATAGAAGTATGAGCTGTTTTTCAGATAACATTCTGGATTTGCATAATTGTGTTTGGGACCAACATAGTTGGCTCTTCAGTTGGTGTTTTCCAGTTTGGACTAATCTAAAATGGAAGGAGTCTCTTTCTGTCTGTATGTATGTATGTATTTCCTACGATATTCTTATCCAATCACCTTTACACATGGGGGGTGTATTGCTAAGGATCCAAGGAAGTGCGGTGACCAGTGCGAGATCATGAAATCTACGGGACATATTAGTATTATTATTATATTAGTAGTCCGTTATGTACAAACTTCTCTGTATATGGTCACAGCATGCTATTTGTAATCCAAAACCTTGGATGGGCGATTTTACAACAGACTTTTTCTTTGGAAGAAAGTAGTTCCACTGAAATCTGTTCACAGGCCTTTGGAATATCCGATGTAACAGAAAAAAAACAGTGCTGCTGAACTTGGAAAAAAGGGTGGTAGTAAATTTCCCAAGAGCCATTTCGCAAAAGCTAGGTCCTTTATTTCAACTATCTGCATGTCTTCATAGCAACAGGGGTCAGGAAATGTGTAATTTTTTATTTTTTTAATTTGTGAGATAAGGAAATCTTGATGCCAACACTGGGGAGATTTATTGAATCGGTCCAAGGTTTCTGTGATTTACAGTACAATTTATTTCTGTTGTTAAGCAAGCTGAAAGCCACCAGCAATCAATAATTTAAATGTCATTTTATCCGATTGTTAAAATAATCTTTCGGTGGTTTAAAGAGGAAGTCAAAGAACATTTTTTAAACAAATGAGGCCCCAGCAACTAAAACTAAAAAATGCATGTTTCTAACAGATGACCGTGATGAGAGAGTGAAAACGTCTGTGAATTTCTGCAGCCCCACAGATGCTGACAGCATGAGTTATTAATGCAACAAAATCACACGTGTGCCTCAACAGTTGACGTTTTCAAATAATAACTTCTTTTCCATATCGCAGCGGCCGTCCGCAGAGTCACATGCACTCATCCCGCGCTTGTGGCCACCTGGTGTGACTATGTGATATAATTGCAATGGCATTCCTCCTAAGTGACCATTAGTCTCTCAATGCATTGTGGTGATTGCAGTCCGTAATTGACTGATCGAGTGTCAAAGGAGTAGGCAGATTACGTAATGGAAGAAGGGCTGTGAGTTATCAAAGGGGTTTTGTTAGGGTGTACAAAAACAGCAGGAAAAAGCAGATCTGAGGCTGCGTTCAATTGAGCCTGGATTAAGAGCTCAATTGAAAATATTCGTTTTGATATTAGAACGTGCCAATTTAATCTGTTCAGTGAAAACAAATCATGAGCTTCTATTGAAGGATCCGTTGTTTTCCTTGTTAATAATATTCCCAAAATGAAAAAAAGGTACTCACCCTTCCGACAATTTTGCCCTTTTCGTTCATGCAAATGTAATGTTCGCTCTCTTTTCCTTTTATTCGAATGTGGCTCCCAAAGGTTTCTGTCTCGACAACAAGAAGAGCTGGAAAAGAAAAGAAAAAAAGTCTGTTAAGTATACGTCTTTACACTCAGATACACCCTTAAAGATTCCCATTCATTTGAACATATGTTTATGTCACTTATGGTTAACAGTGTAAACTGTAAGCTCTACATTTGAGGAGCTAACACAGAGCTTTATCAAGTACTGAGCCTCATAAAGAATACTGAGATATCTAGACTACAATGTGCACCAAAGAAATTGTTTACAGTATTTTGGGGTTATTAAGTTGACATTTCATGAAAATGATTTTCATCATATATACCACCACAAAGCAGTTAACCACCATTATAAGTTGTACCAGAAATTAAATTCTCTTTAATCAAATCAAGGATTATAGGAAATAACTGATCTTAATAGCTAGAAATCGCAGACCAACAACATGCTCTAAATCTGTGGGTTTTTTTTGACAAAGAATTTAAAAAAAGAGATGAATTATGGGTCTCCAGAGCAATTGCTTCGTTTTAAAAGGTATATTAAGTGTACAACTTTCTTTACACAATACCATATGTACCAAAGCAACAATGCCACCGCCACTTTAGCCTGACACAGCAGTAATCCACTCTCGAGACGCATCCCGGCGGCTCTTTTATCCCCCCCCTCGAATGTTAACCCCTGCGAGGTCACCTTTGTCTCTGCTCGCCCCTCGACCAGCAAAGAGATCTGCCAAACATTTGTGGAGCGGTTATGTGCCCCTCAGGATTAGGTTTCAAGTTCCCTTTAGTCTGTGCTCACTCAATCAAAAAGTTAAGATGATCCATTTGTTTAACACACAGAGCCATTCAGTAGCGCTCAAGGGAGTAGAGGAAGAATAGGCAAAGGGGATGGGACGGGCTCGAGGGCAGAAGTAACTCCCCTTCTCCTCCTCCCCCTCACCCTAAAATCCAACATTGGGAGGAAAGTGGGAAGAAGGAAACTTGTCTCAAAGGTGAAACTTAAAGTAATTCCTTCTCTTGGTTTGAGAGACGTGTGTTTGTATGTCTTATTTGGGAGTAAAAGAATATTTCTGGCTTTTTTTTAATAATCGCTGGAAAGATCAACCTGGACCTTTTTAGGGTCCTTGAGAAGTAAAAATTGTGCATGCAGTTGATGATGTTTAAAAAGATATTTCAACTCTGTAGATCAGGAGTCATTTGACAACGCTTCGCCGTCTAACTCTTAGCTGGTTTTGCATGGAGACCCAAAATCCAACCTCAGCTATGAAGAGTTGACCCAGAACATCAGATAAAACAATATTTTCCTCCCTACAGTAAGTTATCTTTGTCTGTGACCTCTGATGGCAAAGTAACAAAAACTGAATAATTATATTTATTGGAACAGCATCCACAAGCAAATATCTTTGAGTCAGCGAGTGGTCCCTGTGATGTTGTGTGTATTAACTCTGGATATTTCTTTAAACAGTTCTCAGGCTCAGGATTCTATTGGCAGCAATAGTTTCCATGTGAAAGGGCAAAAATGAAAAATCGGTCAGAAATTCTTGAATATAGTATTAGTGTTTTAACATTAAATCTCACTTTTAGTGATTTCTTAACCAGTGCAATGTTTTATTCCTTGGTGCAATAAACAATATGGGTCCGCAGGCATTTTTTTGACCTCAGCATGGGGTCACCTGTCAGAAAAGCTGAAAACTCCTGGTTTATTTCCCACATTGCAGCATATATCAGTTTAAAAGCCTTTGCAGTGACCCACCAACAGGCATCATTTATGGCAAATAGTTCTGGAAAAGGACTGTTCTAGTCTCTTAAAAGTAATGAATATGCTACGCTAATACATAAGAAGAATGATTACACCCGCATTTTGCCTGCTCTGATTCAGACTTAGCAGTCATAAAGCTCTACATCAAAGCAATATATTTCTTCTGTGGTGGTTTGTGGCCCTCTGCAGTCACTGAGAGTGGATCAGAGCTAAGAGACTATCTTCCTGTGCATTATTAGTGAGTGCAAAGGAGTTCACAGGTGCCAGGTACTGCAGCTGGATGGGGAGGAGGAGGAAGAGGAGGTGGTGGGGGACAGAAGAAGGGGGGGAAAGAGGGGCGGAGGGTAGAATAGAATTGGCAAGGCCTTATGGGAAAAATTGGATCTGCTTCCACTCAAGCTCTAACAAGCAGTGAGGAAACTTTGCATCGGCGCATCTGTGACTGAACACACTCACTCTGAGGCATTCAAGACCAGCAATTTTGGAGCTGTGAGTCAGCTGTTATGAGCAAAATATCTGCAGGAAAGCACAAAACAAGTCCTGTTGCCTTGTGTTCGTGCCGCTGCATCAAAGAGTGCTTCACTGACCATCAATTTACTCATTTGCCACATTTGTTTTGATTCAACCACAAGTCCAAAAAGAGGGCAAAGACAATATATAAAATATATTCATATTAATGAATGTAAGGTTAAATCTGTCAAATGTCTTTTGTCTTTACATTTTCAAGTTAAGAAGAAGTACTTTTGCACTGCTGGACTGCTAGCCCATATCCAACATTTATTGTGGCAATTGCAAACCACTCTGTTGTTAGAAAAAGGAAAGATTCTACATTTAGTTAGAATTTTCTCTTGCCCTTTCAAGTTCAAGGAAAATACAGCTTTAAGATTTTCCCAAATTGCATTCCCCAATATGGAAAATCACAATCCCGTTCCTCGTGAAAAACACCAACATGTTCTGATAAATTAAGAGACAATAAAGTCACATAATGCCACATGATTTCATCCTACATGATCTTAAAAGCCCACAACCTAATACTTAAAAATCAACAATAAAGAATATTTTGCAGAATGGCAAACAAGTACCACAAAGACTTACTCTGGATACCCACATTTTCAGTGGCGTGACAAGCCAACACCGGGCCCTTAAGCAGGATTATCAAGGTGGGCCCCCCTACTACTGAAAGGGGCAACGGCGCAAAGTCCAAAAGTAGCCTACCATGAATAGGACAGGATAGGACCATAGAGAGACAGCATATGAGATGAGATGACTGACAAAATCAGGAGTAGCCTACGTGCAACACAACAACAACAACAACAAAAACGCTGGTGAATGCGCACCATAAGACATGAAAACACACACAAGGGCAGTCCCTCCAGGATTTTGCAGTCCCTCCAGGATTTTGCACAATTTTGTTTTAGATTGTTGCGGCCCAAAATAACTGATTATGCGGGAGCTTTTGTAAAAAAATTGCAATAAAAGTTGCAATGTCGTTTGTATGTTTGTTAGAATGAAGTTGCGGAACAGCAAAACAAGTTGCAATTTTGTTGTATAGTTCTTTAAAAATGAAAAGTAAACTTGTTTTTGGCTGAGAATAATCATTATTACTAATAATTAATTACTCTGAGCTGAGATTTCCTAGGAACCTTACTAAAAGGGCTGGTGATTTTAAGACAAAACATTATAATTTATTGAATGAATCAAATATGAACATATCACTCTGGCTTGTTGATCTTTATATTGTTAATTTCCTATTCTTATTCGTACAGTTTTATTGGACTTTAACTTATCCTTGCACTTACAATAACAAGCTTAATTTAGGTCATCCTGTACGTCTCATCTGCAGTTTTTCCTACATCCAACGTGTGTGTGTGTGTGTGTGTGAGTGAGAGTGCCTGCTCCAGTCACCCAGGGACGGGGGATGGAGCAGCAGCGCTGCCCACTGCAGAGAGCCAACAGGCTTGAAACAGGAAACGAATTTGACCCGTTCTTACTCCCTCTCGGTCAGTGGCTCTCAGAGTGCACGTGGGACTCCTGGGATTGTTGCGAGTAATGAAAATGCGATAGGGGGCCCCGGTTGTCAATCAATATCTTCCAGTCATGCAGGCACCCTGATTGGTCCGGGCCCATAAGCAACCGCTTACCCTGCTTACCGATAGTTGCGCAGTTGTAAATTTTGCAGTAAACATCCGTTGAAAGGTCAGCAATTCAATAGTGTTTCCAGCCACAAAAGTCACCATCAAACTTGGGCAAGCCAAACACAGAGTATGGGAAACAATCTACAAGTAATGGGCAGTAAGTGATAGGAGTGATAAAAAACCTCAAGAAGCTACACATCTGGCTGGTAGGTGGTGGTAATTTCTCATCCGGTTAAAACAAACTAGATAAAGTGTCAGGTGAGATGCACAGGAGTTCTCCCATACCATACTTGCCCCCATCATCTCCGTTGGCGTTGACTTTCTTCCCCAAGATCTGGACGTGTTTCCCTGTAGTTCTGCTGTAGAGCTGATAGATCCGGACCTGCTTGCGGCTCAGGTCGTCCGGGTTCCTTGTGTGGTTCTCGATGTAAAATCTGAAATCTGCAGATGTCTGCTGGGATTCCTGCACAGCGGTGTGAGACAGGAGGAAACAGAGAGAGAGAGAGAGAGTGAGTGAGTGAGTGAGTGAGTGAGACAGAAGATGAAGAAAACAAAAAAGAGAAAGACAGACAGTGAGAGAGCGTCACAGCACAGGTGTTGATAGTAATGTGTGCTGTTGGTTTTATGGACCTTGTGTCAAAAGAATTGTGCTTCAGGGGCTTAAAACTAAAACACCAACCGGGAAATTGTGGCTGCGGCATTTTAGTGTTCTCTTCTCGCTTTCAACTGGCACAGTTTATATGCATTGCATTTACAAGCTGATAACTATGCAACAAGATGTGGTAATGAAGTCACCGTTTGAGTAAAAATCCCACAGAACAAGTGCAAAGTCTATAGCGCAACCCTCTGCTGCTTCTTATTGAGACAGCAGTATACTATGTGCCCCTAGCGATATTGAGAAACCTGTACTCCATTTCCACAAGCAACCCACTAGCAATTATACACCTGAAGCATCCAGACCTGTTGCACTATCATCAAACAAATATCTGCCTGCAGGCAAAGTAGGGTCCATAAATTAGGAAATGCAGCAGGAGGAAGACAAGATGGCAAGAGGCACCTTAAACCCCAAACACTCAAATAGGAAGACTTTCTGATCAAACTGTCCAATTCTATGTTTCAGAATTCACTAACCGGCTGTTTCCGAGTCACCTTAGAACTGACCTAAAGAGAGAGGAAATCACAGACTTTGACAGCCTGGCAGAAAAGGAACTGTCACCCAACATGTGGAAGAGCGAGAAGAAACGTATACTTTCAGAATCCCTGGAATCTCACTTCACGCCAAGATTCCATTTCCCCAGCTGCATGGTGTGGTAATTGCACAGTAATGGCTTTTTATGTGGCTGTTCTCAGGTGGCTAATTATATACACATTACATACCCTGAGTATGTGTTATTCTAACTTCAGTAAATTAATGACAAGAGGCAAACATGATCGGAAATTGTGGCCTCAGAAGAACAAATCTTAAACTCAGAGAGGAAAATTTTTAAATCTTCTGGAAGTTGGAGAGCAAATCTTATCGAGAGATTAAACATAGACCAGGTTGTGATGGTGATGATTTCGTGGTTGTCCACGAAAATGGGTCATTCAGGTGTGACCTACACGCCAAACTCCAGAGGTGACCGTTTAACCTCCAAGAAACTAAAACTGACGGTCAATACAAGGAATTGGCCCTCAAATGCCCAATAGATTTTAAGATACATACTAAAGTAGCATCTCTGGGCCACATTTGGACTTTGGGTTATTGAAATAGAAAGTACTTGTTGGCTCATTATGACATATTCCGTCCAGAAATGTAGACCTCAGAGGATCCAGCCCCTGAACTGGGACACGGCTTCTGTATCTTGACATTTAGGAAACACGCCCATAATGTTACCTTTGGCATCAGGCAGCGTTTTGAAAATGGGAGGCTGGATATCAGAATGCATTACCTAGTGACGTAACAAAGTTGTGGTAATAATGTTGACTTCAAGTCATCAAACCACATGAACTACGAGCAATGGAGTAGCAGATTACGCATTTCTCTGATGGATAATAATTTTTTTAGTACTAAAATGAGCTGTGACTCTATTGACTAATTTAAAAACCCTTTAGGTTCCAGTCCGGCCACGTTTTCTCAAGAGAGTGGATATTTACTCCAAGTAAGTATTCCAACATGCAACACAGCCTGCATGAAACAGTTGCTTGGACATGGCAACCATGCAATACATTGTCCTCTAAGAAATGTTTTAATAAAGTCAACACAACATTAGAAAAATGAATCAAGAACATTCATTTATGGAGCCCTAAAAATGAAACCCTATCCTATATAGACAACCACTTCCTTAATTAAATCAACCAGGTAGCCAAAAGATCTATAGTTTACAGCATGAAAAGCCAATGCAACCTATTTAATTCAAAACATGGATTTGTCATTTTTAACACACCTGTGTGAGACATGTCTGTATTGCGTTCAATAAACACATTACGACAAAATAGGTACAAGTACTGGAAAAACAAACGTAAGGAAAGTTAAATATAAGCTATGTTTGGAGATTGGAGAACAAGTAGCTACAAAAATGGAGCCAATTACTCGCAGAAGCTTTCATATTTAATGTACTTAGTATTTGGTGTCTTGTAGGTGTTCACAAGTGAAACTAGCATTAGCAGCAACAGAAACAATGGCTGGACAAATAAAGACAAAAGTGGCACCTTCTCCTCCAAGGAAAAAGACCACTCAAATTGAATATCAAGTAATCCCTGCACTTCACAAAATACAAAGTTTGGAAGCACAAATTTAATTAAAAAAAGAAAGAAGCTGGATTCTCATGAACTACATGCTGGTTTAAAATTAAACATTCATGCTGCAGCAAAGTGTATATCCAGAACTACACACAAATGTGTTGAAAATGATGCATCCATTTCAAAAGCTAAACATCAGCACCGTCTGTTGTCAACTTTCTCTCAAAATTAACCTCAATGCTGACGAGGTAGAAAAAGAAAAAAAAACGAAGAGACAACACAATGTGGCTTAACTGGGCTGCTAAGGGATTTATCCCAAATCTTTCCCATCTCTAAACAAACATACAGGTGTGTTTGGTAGACAGTTGCATTTTGCGTCAAGGGAAGGGCAAGCCTAAGCACATGGCTGAGGTGAACACTAGTGATTTTTTTTATCAAGCCGTCTCCTTTCTTCAAAGACACAGAATGAAAACGGATATGGTTGAAACTTCAAAAGTCTGGCACTCATCTTCACCCAGGAAGCTTAGTTGTCGCATCCATCTAAGATACACCTTGCTATCTGCTTGACACACACACAAACGGGGGAAAGACACACTCTCACATGTTGGCAGGGCATTCAAAGTTTACTAGCAACTGTGGTTGCTTCTGTTGTCTTTCCTCATGAAATCACAACCACATCATGACATGTAAGAGCCATTAGCTGTATGCAAGAGTGCTGAGAAGAAGAATGGGCCAACAACATGGAGAGTCTATGTTAAAGGAGGGCATTAAAAGGGCTATTCTTGCATTTTTTTTTAGTTTTTATCATTATCCTGAAAGCACTCAGAGAGCCACAATGCATTCTCTTTATTTGCCTTTACCTTATCTGACTTTTTCCTGAACTAATGAAAACATCATTAAAACAACAAACACATAAAACATCATTCCTCAAGGCACCTCATACGTCTGTTGAGACACATTCTGCAGTGAGTTCATCCTCTCTTACATGTGAGGAGTGGTCAGTCGACACCATAGCTTTGTTTGTGCCAGCTCTGTTGGAATAATCAGAGCACATAGACTTACGTAACATTGCAGTTTCTAGGTTTGGGGGTTTCAGGGTTTTATATTTTCTCTCTGATAATATCCATTAAAAAAGTACTGAATCAGAAAATTTACTTCAGGAGTTTGACCTGCTATTTTTGAGTATACCTGAGAGCTATACTTGCAGGACAAGGTGTTCCTAGCAGCACTAAATGAAAAAACAAGACAACCGTGTAACCAATCAAATGTATTTTGTATAGTTTACAAACAAACTTTCCCTCCAGCAGGGTTTTATTTGTGCCAAAAGGTCAAATGTTGACTCCCTAACTAGGTATGATTCCGTTTCCTATGACTTCAATATAAATAGATTTTGTAATCTGTTAAAGATACAATTACAGATAAAACTACAATCCAAATGTTGCCAATTTACGTTGGAGACCATGCATTTCAGAAATGGATGACAGATAAAAACCTATCCTGCTCTTTTTTTCTTCTTTAAAAAAAATCATTCAATTCGGTTTTAATATTTAAGATCATAGTACTGATATTAATTTAAAACAACAGCACGTGGATAATTAGGATAAAAAACGTCATAGCAATAAAGTGATCAGATAGCTTTACGAGTGGAGGAGCGTGCACTCCGCATCTTATCTGAATCACGGCGCGCAATTAGGTGAGTGGATGCCTGCAAATCATTACTGTTCAAAGTGAGACGGGACTAATAAAAAACTGAGGCAACAAGCGCCAAACGAGCCCATCTGTTCAAAGAACAACTTTTAACCCCAGGGATCAAAATATTTATTACACAATTCTGTTGTAAAAGACTGAAACTGCTACTTGAGCCCCAGATTAAAAACAAGTGGTTTTAATTATTATTATTACAGATTGATACTGATTTGAATTGATTAGTCCGGGGACAGAACAGCTGATAAGCATCAGATAAGAGTTTCCCCAAGCGCAGATTTCCATAAGATATTTCTTTCCCACTACAGGGGGTTACAGTCTTTGGCGTTAGTGATTTTATTTGCACTATACAGCGATTATTGCATTTTTATCTCGCGATGGTGCTGCTATAATAAGAATGCAAATAACTTCCCAGTGCACCATGCTGAGTTTGGTTACGTTTTCATACATTTATGGTGCTTGTATCATTGTGTATCACTAAAATATAGTTATAATCTCATGTCTCTTCAGTTGGTTTATTATTCCCCTCCTTTTTGCAATATCTTTTTTGATTCTAGAATTCATTTTCTGCATAGCAAATGCTTTCCTTTTAAATGTACATGCCGTTTTTTCTCTCTTCAGGACCCTAACTGATATTAATGAATAGTAATTTAATATACGCTGGTAAATACTGCGTTTGTGGAATACAAATTTAAAATAATTATCAGCATTATTCAAATTTAAAAAAAGATGCACAGTGACATGCAAACACACAACAAAAAGAGTTGAGGAAACATACCTGTAGCTGGAAATAGAGTACCAGAAAATGTAAACACCTATGTGGAGAGAGAAGGGAGGAGGGGAGTGAATCACACAGGCAATTACATGAAGAATAAACGCAGCCTAACCTGGATGAAAGCAGTGCGCAAATATGACGCTTTTAGCGACTTCTATTGGTAAGAATGCATGACCATCTGTAGAAAATACAAACGGAGATGTGAAACACTTACAGGTATATGAACCTCGAAGGCAGCACAGACATCTTGACTTGCAGAAATACACCTGCTTCCACAGATTTAGAGCCCCAGGAAAGGTTGGCGAGATCGCCACCCTCTCTATTGCTTTCGCTTCCCTGTAGGGTACGTCCTTTACGCACACAACTCCGGGGGTAAGTAGGAGACTGAATCCCAATGTAAGGATAGATCACTAGAGAGCAGCGACAGAGTCACGGAGTGCAACATTAGGTGTTTCCTTGTTGGGGAGTTGGGGGGGGGGGGGGGGGGGGGGGGGGGGGGGGGGGGGGGGGGGGGGGGGGGGGGGGGGGGGGATCCAGAAGATTATTATTTTTTTTAACTCAGTCTCCTCCGCTCCCCGAAATCCCGCAACGTCTCCCTAAATCGGTGCCAAGAGTGGAACGGATTCAGAATTGAACCGCTCCAAAAATCCCTTCGCTCCAAAAATATCCTTTGAGTTTTGCACACCTAAAGCCAGGTTTCCGCACAATCCCAATCCTGTTGCTCCAGAGATCACAGGCTCCTCAACTCCGTCCGTACCTGCGGGGGGTTCTACACCTTGCATGGGTCATTTTATTCTACCAAGTGCTGCGGTGTAAAATGGAAAAGTGGTGAATAATAAAACGCCCGTACACCAAAAAACAACACGCTAAAAGTGAGCAAACAAACGTATCCAGATACACAAAAGGTTATGTTTAAAAAAAATAGAAATCGCGGCGGCAGCGGGTCCCTGGAGAGATTTGGGGTCTGGTGATGGCGCAGCAGTGCCTGTCAGTGGTGTTTGTGCGTCTGCGGCTGGAGATTTGGGCATAGAGAGGCTTTTTTGTTGTTGGTGGGTGGAAACATGTCAGCGGTTTGCACCTGATAGGGTAATCTTGGAGAGACCATCAGCTTGGAGAGGGTTTTTTTCCTCTCAGTGTGCAAAGCGCTGCGCAGAGGAAAAGAAGAAGTAATTAAGTTTTTTTTAAATATATTTTTAATTTTTTTAATAATACAATACTTTTTCCCTAGTGAGGACGTTTAGGAAATCATTTAATTGGCATTTGGATATGGACAAAGGTATCATGATATAAGAGAGCTACTGTATGTTTAATTAGAAGCATGGGATCATATGAACTTTTTTGCTTATTTATGAGTTTTATTTGATCAAGTTTTCATTTAGGCAATCTTAACTTTCACGTCAAACCACATTTTCATTTTTTATTACGCGAAGGCCTAAGCAATAATAACGCCTTCTTGTTATTATAACATTGTTACCGTCAGTGAAAAATAAACAGATCTCCTTTGTGCGACAGAAACTGCTTCTCTTTCGGTTATTCGAGCTTTGTAACCTGCTGCTGGTTTGTGGATTGGCCTCGGCTCTTCCAGACGGCATTCAAATGCAGGTTGTTGTCGACCTCGATTTTTTTCAATAATGTGCTATAACTTATCCCGAATTTAAATGAAAGAGAGGTGTGAATGTGTTTACGAGCTGGCAGCAGTAAAGTGAGCCCACATTCCCTGCTGCCATTAAAAAAAAAAAAAAATCCTTTGTGGTTCGCCTTTATTGTCTCATTAAAACGGGATCCTCGGCATTCCTTCCCCATTGATATTCAAAATGAATCTAAATGATTACATACAAAACTTCCCATGTTGGGGATTTCAAAGGGCCTCCTGTTGGGAGTTCAGTGGGGAATGAAAAAGAGTGTTTTACTCCAGCTGTTGATCAGCAAACAGACTGCAAAATAAACAAAAATCTGTTATTTATTCGGAAAAACATTAATTTATGGCGTTTATTTAAAAGACTATCTAAGTGTTTGTGATTTATAATGAGGTGTTAAATCATTTGTGTTGTGTGCAAGTACACATGTGGATACATTGGCTGTATGTGGGTTTAGCCTGTGATTCATGGCTGTCTAAGCTTGATCATGTCAACCACAGTGCTCTTTATTAATCCCTGTAACTCAACTCATGTATAATGTCATTTACAGCATGACTAATTAAGCCTTGTCTGCCTAGGGGAGGGAAATCACAGCACAAAAGGGCAAATAGTAATTATAGAGGAAGATAATTTGATGATCTCTTTACAAATACAAGGCGTTAGTTCTGTTTGATCAAATAAGGCTTACATTAGCTGCTGCTCACCACCGATAAAAATTTCTCTGAATGTTCAAAATAAAAGCACCTGACAACTGATTTAAAGAACGCAGGATGATAAACAGCAATTACCACACTGACTGTGATAGAGCCAGCATTGTGGAGTCAATCATCACCTCTTAAGCACATGTTTGTGACAAACTTCTCGGAGCATGACTGTAAATCCACAACTGAGGGAAGAGAGTGCAGCAGCAGGCTTGATGTGGCCACCTGTGAGTAACAAGTAGAAGAAAAAGTATCTTTGCATGGGGAAAAAGGGAAGATCCCAGGACGTTTATCGTTCATAAGTCTTAAGAGTATGTGGAAAATAAGTAATGGCTACATACCACATTTATGGTAGAAAGATGGTTCAGCCATGCACTCGCCTGGACAACCAGTCATGTTCACAGCTCGCCTATCAGGAGTCAGATGTATTCCAGAAATGTAAACTAACGTGGCACAAAAGGAACCAGAGTGGACAAGGAAAACATTTTTCTGCTCTACTTACACATATAGTCTGACAAATTGACAAAAAGGAACCCAGAGACAACAACTTGTGCAATTGTTGCATGTGGAGAACAAAGTGATATGAGGACTAATTGGTGCCAGGTATACAGTATGTACAATATACCTCATCTGTATCTGACAGCTTGAAGGGTTGCTTCACACAATGTAATTAAAAGAAAAATTCTAAATAAACTAGGTTTCTAGACTTTTTTACTGACCCTTTAAAAGGATAGACTGCAGATGTGGATTGAAAACCACATTTTCACACCATCAGTCAAAGGAGTTGGGGCTTCCGACAAATTGCCTGCTGACACTATGTGAAAAAGTACAAAAATTAAATTAAATAAAACGGCAACAATCAATCAAATGCAGTATGCTGCTGGTCGAGCATAACAAGAGTTGAGCTTTATGAATGGGGAGAGCTGTTTCAGAGTCCAGTTTCTGAGGCTTGGAGGAGGGAGGGTGGGGGGGGGGGCACTCCAGAATTGGGATAAGGTTACCCACAGAGATTAGCTGACAAGAGTGAGGGAGTGAGAAAAACAAGCAAGCAAGTTAAAGGTCTTAGTTTACCTGGCTTGATGTGCTTGGCAGCCAATGAAAGTGCTTTCAAACCACAGATTCAAATGGGGCCTGAAATGAGACACTGCTGCCACATTTGCCAATTCTACTTCCATTTTGATGAAAACAAATTGAACTTTTAAGTCAAGAGGTGCAAAGTGGCGAATGATGTTATTTTGACGGCTTAGATTCCTTTCAAGTCTTTGAATTTGAACCTTGCTGTGTCCTCGTGCAGCTATGCGTGTCTGTCCGCAGCGACGGGACTGTGGGAACGTCACAGAGGATATCTCATTGAAGCTAAAAGAGGATGCATCCGAAGGCGGGCGAGCCCTCAGCGGTTCAAAGGGCCCTAGCAGGCATTTAGGGCTTGACAAAAGAACTTGGCAGATCAGTAAGTGAAGCCCAATGTACTACATTAGTGACAGGACCCCCTCCGCGTCCCTCCCACTTTGCACTTTCATCTCTGACACGGACGTATTGACTTAAAGGAAAGGGTCGCCAAGAAGGGGTGGGTAGTTGTGGTGTGTGTTTGGGGGAGGGGGTGTATGTGCCCTATTCAATTCTCAAGGTGAGACGATTGATGCAGAGTTGTGACCACTGACTCATATAAGCCACCCAGAAGCCTTTTTTCTAACTAGAAGTCACAGGCACACAAGCGTGTGAGACCTAAACAGGACGACCCTCTTCCTCTCATCTCACTGAAATCAGCCTCACCCCATTAGTATATGCTGACCCCACCACAGCCTCTCCAAACAGACACTCACATCCCTTTTCACACTGTGGGCCATGCCCTTTTGCAGGCTACTGAAGTCCAACGGCTAACATGGGTTTGGGTCGTAACGGGGTCGCGACACCTTGACATCGTGGAGGGTGACAGAGAGAGGAGCCAGAGGAGGGAGGGTGCAGCTACAGCCAGCTACCTCGGAGACCTTTCAAGTATTACCTGAAGGAGAGGGTGGAGAAAAAAAAAGCGGGAGGTGTTTTAGTAATTTGTCCCCCGTCACACGTTGTTTGCATGGAGTCATTAAGGGCCATTTAGGTATTGCCTTGAAGGATAGAGGCCAGAGAATTTGGGTGCGGGCGCTCTTTGGGGGAGAGGCCGTGGGAGTGAAGGGTGAAAATTAAAGTGCTGCTCTTCAACAAATCATCTTCAACATGCAGAACATATTAATGTTTTCATTGACTTAAGTCCTCTGTTTGACATTAATGATGATTTGCTCTATCTCATCCAGCAGGGAGTCTAGAGTTGTTGCTCTCTTGTTGCTAGTTGCTAACATGTGAAATAACTTTATGTGACTACATGCATTTTAAAGATCTTACTAAACTATTCTTCCTTGGATGAATTCTTTGGCCGTTGCTCAATACAAAGACACTGCCAAAATGTGTCACAGTACTACAATTGAATAACAGTCAGCCAACAGACCCCATGTGTTCTAAGGTTTTGGCCCGTGGGTGACAGATAAATGTCAAGTTGCTTGGACGAGCAAAGGCAATCAAAAAGTCTTGTTACTCAGACTTTTGCAGTACAATATGAGTGCCGTAATGACATAATAAGCCTTCATAGCTGGGTGGACTGGTGGTGAAAGTTTGGCAAGTAAAATGATGCGAGTGTTCTTTGTCAGCTATTTAAAAATATTTTCCTCCCTAAATTCGACGGCCCCATAATTGTTTTCTTGGATTGCCATAATTACCAAATTAAGGGTCTGGTTGTTTGTAATGTGGCATACAATTGCTAAAATACTTACAAACTGGCTATAAGGTGTGACTCATTCACACAAAATATGTGATTATTCGACAATTATTAAAAACACCTAGCTGCCCCGCTGTGTTTTAATGCATCTGCCACCCTTGATCAATGACAGTTTATAGATCTCATTAATGTTACAAAGGCCAAAAGTAAATTAAAAATCGTCTTATAAACCGCTTTGAAAAGGTGACGCTTTACAATCAAAAGGATGTTGAAGCCCACCAAGAGTGTGACCCGGACTCACCCACATAATTTGATGAGGACTTTGATTTTAGGTCCTTACCTTCATGTTAAGGGTGAGAAGTACTAAGTGAGTGTTCAAAGCTGAAACCTGTCAGGCTAATGTTTATCTGATTACTGCGCTGTCTGAAAAGCACTTCCTCAGGTGCAACTCTCTTTTGTGCGCTTGTTGTGGCAACACACAAGATTGGTCTCATCTTGTCTAACTATCCAATTCAGGATTGAACTTTTTATTGATAACAATGTAATTTTGAAAATTGTGAGATACTGCAATTGTTTTAAAAATATATAATTGTATCTATCATTCATTATTGATTAATTTTTTTAGGAAAAGACCCCATCATTCTCCCTTTTTGTTAAAGTCAAAACTTGCTTTGTATTAAAAATTGTATTTTTATTCCACCCACATTTTAGGCTAAAGTGGGTTTTTAAAGCTATTTACAGCAACTTTGCACATAGGTGGCCCAAAATTGGCGACATGAGGCAATTTTTAAATGACAAAGGGAAATGACAGTTTTCATAGACTGTTTTGATATGGCTCCTAATAAATCACTTCCTGTTTGCCGAAAAGTATCCAAACCTGAGAACACAGCCTCATTATTTGACATGTCATTTTACTGCTGACCTACTTTTTGTTCAAGGCTAACATGCTGCTTTACTGTTGCTTTAATTATAATATACTGTACATTTTAATTGAAAATAAGGACATAGGTTTCTGTTTTGCAGCATCTGGACAGAGTGACCCTAACCCGCATCCAGAGGAAAACAAGAAGTCAGTCAGTCCCCTTTAAAACTCCCGATGCTCTCCCTTACAATTAAAGTTCAACAATAAGTCGCACTGGAGTGCAGCTGCTGCCCACAACTCCTCTTTTCCTAGTCACGGAAGGTCCCACAGCAGTTGGAGTTCGAGTCCCTCCTTGAGCTGTCTCTGCTCTGGTAAGCTAGCCTGAACCTGCAGTTCCACTCATCCTAATCGCTGAGCCCAATCCATTCCCCTGTCTAGCACCTCTTCAGAGGCCGCTCGCCCCTTTGTTCTGACAATACACAAACGACCATTCAAATGGAAGGACTCTGTAATCAGTGAAATACTAGCCTCTGGGCTTTGTAGAACAGAAAATAGGGAGGGAGAGAGAGAGCAACACAGAAAGAGGAGAGAGAGAGAAAATCCATCCATGACCAATCAACTCTAACTACCTGTCTGGCTTTTTAGCTGCAGATGTTATTTGTAAAAGGGGGGGGGGGGGGGGTGTGCCCGTTCCAGATGTAAGATGTACAAAGAGAAGGCAGGCTGGTACTTCCACCCACCGAGAAAACGGCTGGACCCTTCCACACCCATCCAGCTTTTGATATGGCTGATGTTGTTTTTGCTCTTGCCTACGCCATTTCCTTCAAAGAAATATGTGATGCATTGCGTCACCTTACACTAAATATAGACAGTAGGAAAGATAAAATAAAATATAATTGACACAGACTCACCGTCAAATCATGCTGAGATCTTACCGGGTCATTTGGTGCTGAACTCCATCTAGGAATGCTTGTGGATTATTTATGCGGGTAAACAAGAATATAAATATTGATAAAAAAATTGGTTTATAGTGGGTATAGTCCATCTAAGGAAAATACATGGCACATTAAAAAGGATTTGTAAGACATTTAGGGTCATGTCTTTTAATGTATGAACCTTGAAACATTACTTCCTATTTTGATAAGAGGTCTTAAGAAGGCATTTACAAAGTTTGCTGTATATTGTGTGAGTGCGTTGCTTTATGCCTTGAGCTGCTGCTCTCATCCACATCGACTAAGTGCAACAGTGGGACCAGCTTTAAGTAATGCATTACGATAGAATTGATGGAAAAGAAGCTACATATTGCGTCTTACAGCATCTAGAGTGCATGAATATGTTTAAGTGTAAGGTGACTGTGGCACTGAACCAGTATGGGTCAGTTTACTCTGTTGTATGTGTGTATTTGGTTCATTTAGTTTCACCCTGCACCACAATAAACAAGCCAGGGCATGTAAACAAAACTCACACGGCTCATTCAAAGGTGGTTTGGAAACCTGTAAGGTAATGGGGCGCTGTCATCTGCAAGGTAAAAGATTTTGCCTTTCATTTTCAAATCAATATTTCTAAAAATCACTTTACCTTGATATCGAGAATCATTGATCATTTAAGAATATCCCTGTTATCACTTTCCAAAAAGAACCGATCATGATTGATATTGTTTCTGTTAATTAATGTTTCGGCCCGGACAGCGTTAATGCTTTAAACTGTCAAAGAGCAAGAAAGTAAATGGTAACAAATACTGTACATGAACACTTAGCTAGGTTTATATTGATTATTTATATGATTAATTATGATATTCAGACAAGATATCTGAAAGTGAGCTAGCTACACAATCTGGTGCGAGGCGCTTGGGCGGTTTTTATTGTGTTCGCAATTTATATCTCTGCATCATAAATGGTAAGATTAATATTAAGTAAAATAAAAAGGAGTAGCCAAGCTAAAATAAAATGAGTTAAAGCAGTAAATCAGGTAAAAGCCTAGTGCAGCGTTAGTAGGTCAAGAAAGGCATTAGCTCAAACCAAATTAAGTGAGGGATGTTTTGCATTGCCAGCTGTAAGTCATCCCTCCTCTGTACTCCTCTTGTGAAATCCATTTTTAAATGTGAATCATAATTGTCTATAGCACCGCAGCATGCCTACCTGTGCAGAGGAGGAACACATGATTGAGTTAATGTTTGTGCTAGACTTTCAAGGTTAAGAGAGGCACTTTGAGTGTGGCAGTATTCTCTTCCTGCATGTTATCCTCTGCAAGTAATGGCGATTGTATGTGATGTATAATGTTGATGTTTTGTATGACATTTTTATTCTTACATGTCTGAAATAAAGTAACTGATTGCAGTCACAAAAAATCTGTGTTATTCTTTTTTTGTTTCATCTTTTAATGCACTTCGTCATGATCTTTGTGTAACACATTTCACTCGACGTGATGTCTGTGTATACACTGACAGAGAGAAAACAAAACAACCCATCATTTAGTTAGGGTTGGTTAAAAGGGAAGGCTTCACCGTGTTAAAACCTTACACAGAATCAGAGAAAGTGGAAAAAGATGTCAAGTGAGACAACATGCAAGGTGGATAACGGCCTCACACAGAGCTCGGGGGCTAAAGTCATTACAAGATATCAGCTTTTTGAAGTTTGGGGACTGACAAATTACCTTGTTGAAACACATTGGTTTGAGTGAGGCATGTCTGTCAAAAACATGATAGAGGTGCTGCCTGAGGCTGCTGCTGATCTTAGACAGATATATGTGAAACATAAATGTACATACACTTGTGGTGTTGTATTAAATTAAATTGTAAGACACATTTAAACTCCTATCTGTGGTCACCACACGGTACTGGTCCTCTTTGTAAGTAAATACATTTGCTTAGAGCACATTTGTTATCTTCAGAGTTTTGGCAATTATTCCTATCAAGTAGAAAACCATGTTACTCACCACTTAATTGCAGGCCACTTTGGATCCGGAGACAACCGTTTGAATGTCCTCTTTAATGGCAGCAACCGAAACAGTTGATGATCCGACAGATTGCAGATAAACCCTGCACATCAATGACTTATGATTTATTGGAGAGATTAATCTGAATGGTCAACATTACTTACCTAAAATTTGGATTTTTTTAGTGTTCATCCATTCATCCATTTCCCAGTGCTTATCTTTGTCTGAACTGTAGTGGCAGCAGGCTGAACCAGGTAGCCCAGTCACTACATGCACCTCCTCCTGGCAATCTACCGAGTTGGATACAGCCAACAGAACTACATCAATACGTAGTAAAAAGCAGATTTAGATACGTCCTGGCATATAGTTCCATAAGCAATGTGATGCTCCAATAATCGGTAAGTACTATTTTTAAATAAAAATACGTAAGAGTCACCTCCAAGTCTAGTAGTCCATAAGACTTGTCCTGACTTCAACACAACACTTGAAAGGCATGCCAAGCAAGTCCTAATCATATCCCCTGCCTTTAGTATCTCAGGGAGATTGTTATCCACCCCTGCCACCTTGCCACTGCAGGGCTTTTGGGCTGCATGACAAATAGACAAGGCTTCTCCCGAGTCTTCCGGCTCTGCCCCTCAACAGAAGTCTTCTGGTCAGGTAATACTCCCAGAGTATCAGCAATCAAGGTCCATACTTTTCCTCTGTTCTTTCCATCCTGAGTCTAACAGTTTGACAATACTCCAGTGAGGCCAGCCAAAAGGCCTACTTTAAGTATCTAAGACTTTGGTTCCAGAGCCGGTGGTGTTGCTTAACCTTTCACACTAACTTGGGCTTGCTCACCACCAGACAAGTGATGTACGATGTCTCAAGAGCCAGTCATCAGAGTGGCACACCAAGGACCACAGTTGTGCCTTCTGCCAGATTTGCAACCCATCCAACACTCACACCTGACATGGTTGGTGAGCCTATACAGGGTAGCAACCCCTTTTTTTATCTTGGCTTAATATGAACTGGCTCATTATTGAACCCTGACTCCAGAAAGGGGCCCAAGTTTCACTATTCAGAGCTTCACACATAGCTTGAGAACAGCTAGAGCTTCTCAGGAGAATGGGATCATGGTTAGTTTTTAATAATGGCATTCTTGGAAAAAAGGTTGGTACATAACCAGTAATAAGTGTTACTGTTAATAATTAAGAGCCAGCAAGGCAATAGCTAGAATAACTTCCTTGGGGATGTAAGAGGAAATAAAAGTTTAAGTGACTGGAAGGTTTTGTAGGTGACAAAATGTAGAAAGAAGTCTTGCAGGGTACTAGGTGCAAAATGGCTCCATAAGTGACAAAGTTTTTGATTAAAGGGTAAATTCAAAGATTCTATGTCATAATTTTTTGGGCAAGAAAGAAAGGCAAAGACCCAACAGTTCAACAAGATAACTAATTAATTATTACTTCCAGATCCTCAGAGGCTTGTGTCTTTAACATTTACTGTTACATATAATGTTATATATAAATATGAGTTATTTTAGCTTTAAGTGATCAGAGTGGACCTTAAAAGATTTCCATATAGGATCTAACTTTCTAAATTCTTGTTAAAGGGTTTACATGGAATGTTTCATGCTATGGGTTGGTTTAATATGTTTAAGTCGAGTGTTTTAGAGCATGGGATATCAAAACAGTGACCGGGTCATTGTTTTAATGCCCAACCAAATAACATTGAGTCATAAGAAATTTGGCATCTTACTGGACATTTTAAGTATACCAGTTTATCTTCTAAGAAAGCTAAGCTGCATAATGCCATAATTACTCTTAGTTTTTAGCACTCAACCCATTCAGCCTTTTTTCTGATGCAGTTACTTTGTATGTACATTTATGTTTTTCTGTATTTATTGTTTATTTTATAGTCATGTTTAATAAGTTTGTTCGTTTATGTATGCACCTTTCCCCAAGGCTAATTCCACATAACTGTATTGTGGCAATAAAACCTTTTCTGATCCTGATTGTTAGTCATACGCTGCCTAGGTCAACTGTAACTGAACAGGAAACATAAATTCCAACATATTTTTTTCCGTACATCCAGACAGCTGTTGTCAAAGCTACTATTGAATCAAAAGGCAAATTAAAACAATTAAGGTACTTTTCCAAAATTACCATGTATGTATAATCTTAGAGAAATGAAAATGTGGGAGATGAGGCCACAGCAGAAAGTGTAGGTGAGTTCTCTTTAGCAAAGCCCGAGCTCTCAACCTCCCCCAGATCTGAGCCTAACTCTCAGAAGCCTCTCCTCTATGTCAGGGGAAAAAGCTCTGCGTTTGTGGGCAGAGGAATGCAGCTCACATCTCTGCCATAGCAGCCGTAGAGGTAATGCGCTCGCATGTTGGCGCTTGTCGAGGTGAGTGCACCTCCCTCTTTTGTATTAATAACTGCATGTCCTATTGCTGTACCAACTGGGCTGTTTTACTGGGCCATAGTTTTTTTTTTGCTTACGGGAAGATAGATGATGAACTCCACCACCTCTTCCTCTAATTTACACAACTACTTCCCCTGATCTGTCTGTTCCCAATCCCTAAATGAACAACCCTTGTACATCCCCACCCTGTCATCCCCCACACACTCTCCATGCCAAAAGACGCAGACTTCAGCTAACACATAAGTGAAATATGAAATTGAACAATAGGGTGCAAGGACTTAATTAAAATAACAAAAAACTGAAATCGTTAAAAATAGCTCTGTTAAATATTCACAATAACGCCACAGAGTTTAAAAATCCTGACAGGAAAAGAGTTGCCAGCTTTTTTTGTGCAGCAAAATGTTTACATAAGCGCATCATTCATGACAATTGACTTATACATAGAAGGAATTGTTATTAAGATAGTCAACTGTCAAAATGTTGCCGTGAAAGAGAAACTCACTGGTGATGAAAATGATGGCTTCCTTTCCGTCTAATATAAACATACCAGCATGATCACTTTTTCCCCTGAGGGTAAAGTCATTGTTCCATTTTGAAAGCTCTCTGTGAATGCTTGAAATGTTCCCTTGATATTTTTCCCTCTGCTAGTTTATTTGCTTGTATCCAGGTGATGTGCCAACCTGTCACATCAAGCACAGACGGCCTTATTTCCTCAGAGCAAAGGTCAAAACAATTGTCATGGGAGGGATGGGCGTGTGCATGTGGGGGTGGTAAAAGGAATAGGGGGGTGCGGGGGGGGGGATGATAGACCACACTCAGTTTTAGTTGGACGTGTTACAAACTACCCGAGGAAACAGACATTGTTAACAACATGCTCACTCAAATATGCCTGTCAGAGAGATTTTGACATCTTCGCAGAAAGTTTCTGAGAGATCTGTGATTGTTTGTCATTTATTCTGTTTCAGAATAAATCACAAATTAGGGCTGCATAGAACATAATTTGATCCCTTTAACATAGACTGTGTTTTGGTGTGTATATCAAATTGAATTCAGTTTGTTTGAGGACACTAAGAGGCTTCTCTCCATCTTACTCCTCACATACTTTGTCCATTTGTCCCAATTACATTATGTCACAGTCCCACTAAATAGCTGATAGAGGGTAACTATGTCCCGAAATTTAAGTCATCTCTTACTACCACTTGGGGCCGCCAAAGTGAAGATCTGACAGTGCAGCTTTAAAAAGAATGCTTTTTTTTCAACACATCTGCATGTCCCATTTTGGAGGACAAATAGTGAGCTGCTTTGCAACTTCACTCTCTTAATAACACTTATCACCAGTCACAGTACTAACCACATGTATTCTTATTATATAGTAGTAACATGTGTTAACACCTGTTGTCGTTAAGTAAGTCTTTTCAAACTAGACGCACAGATGTGTTTAAAATCACACATCCCTTTGGGTCATGAGAAAAAAAAGAGGGCGGAAATGTACATGCCTGCAGAGACATGACCTTACATTTCTTTCCACCAGAGATGAGTATGAAAATATTGTCCTCAATTAGATGTCCTGCAGGCAAACCCTAGAAAGACAATTTGACCCATGCTACATGATTTCACTGAACTTTTGCAAAACGTCTAATGTAGTAAAACAACATCTAACAAAAAAGGGTCACACTAAAATAGATATTCCACAACACATATCTACATAAGGTCACATTACTTACATTACTTTAAAATAAATCAATAGCAATAATAGAGTAGGTTTAGTTGCCATCCACCAGTGCTTTTAGCTATCAAAACTGGAGTTGTTAAAAAATGCAGGCTGAGGCATTGTGAGCGGAGTGATATAGTCAGTCTGACAGTAGTGTTAGCATTCCCCGAAGGCAGTTTAAAGAACAGTGTAGGATGAGGTTGCATAATCTGAGCCTCAGACTAATGGAAAAGAGTGCCTGGTCTTTTAGACAGATCTACTGACACTTCCAAGACGTCTACAGAGAAGCATGTGAAGTAATACTCTTGGCAGCAACACAGGTGATTGTATCACATTGAAATTTGTATCTTAATTGATGCTAGTTGCTACAAGCCGTACTAACAAAAGAAGGTGATGAAGGGGTGACATATGTCTGAATGTTAATTTGAGAGTTTGTTTCAAGCACATGTGAAGATGTCAACACTCCTGAAATGAGCCCTGTGGAGTTTTTGACTACTTGTAGTGCTATAGGTACGGTGCATACTTGGTTTTCAATTAGTTTCTATGATAAAGTGGACAGCTGAGACACTTTGCCGTTCACACCTGTGTCTATCATGAGTCTCCAGCTGACCACTTGTTTTCAGGTTAAGCTTTTTCATATGTCACTTGGGCTAGAAGCTCAAAGGGCCCGCGCATAATTATAACGTCCAGACTCTTGCCAATCCATCAACGGTTGTGCCGCTACAGCTGGAGCTATCACTGCTGTCAGCACAAACTAACACATTTCCCTTCATAGGGCAAAGCGATGGACAGTCACACAACACTTCGTTCCAACTTGTCGTAAAATAGGCAAGTTGTAGAGCGTTGGTTTGTTGTCACCAAGTCAACTACCACGTCCTGCATTGGTGACATGTTTTCCAGGTAAGTCCTCTTCAGGGACACATTAGGGTACAGTAGCGTTTACACTACAAAAGAGATGGCGGTCATATGCATCCCAGAACACTTCGGCAAGTGATTTGAGTGATCAGCTCACAATATGTCTTGGTGTTTGTTTAATTTAATCTTGTATTCAACGCTTTCCGCTTGTGATCCGATCACCCAAGATGCATTTTTAAAACCAGGAATGAAACAGGGTTTTGGAGAAAAGTTTTTATAAGTTAGGCTGCATTTTGTTGTTGTTGTTTCACAATATTGTGTTGATCAACAGTTGGTGGCTGTAACACGCCAATAAATGAAGCAATGCACAAATATAGGTAGCGTTGGAGAAGACAAACCAGCAAGCATAATTTTGAACATGATTGTGAACAACTAAATACATAATATACTTAGAAATTGGCTTTGCAAATGTTTTACGTGGAAGGAAATCCATTCAAACATTTGCTAGACGTCAAGGAGACACACAATACTTTTTGGTGAGAAACGCTTAAAGTAAACATTACTTTTATGAGTTTATAAGAAACCTTCACAGGGCAGCTTCAATTTGTCACACCTACAAACCGAGTGTTTGATCATCATTACTGCTGTTCAACCAGAATCGTAGAATATAAAAAATGCCCCAAAACGTCCTGGTAGACATGTCAGTATTTAAATCTGCATACTAGGTGTTTTGCAAATAATTCTTTAATGGCTCATTGACCAGGTAAATTCAGGTGAAGGCTGTAACAGTTATTGCTTTCATTAATTAAATCCCCTACAACCATCATGCAGAGACAACTTCTACTGTACATGAAATCAACTCAATTTTGCATTTCACCAAGAGTGGTGAAATTGTTGCCGTGGTTTTTGTGTGTGTACATGTCTGATTTTGATCATGTCTGACAATGACCACAACATCCCTGGAAGCTTTCTTGTTTTCACTATGGATGAAAGACTATATCCCCCCCACCCCCCAAGGCAGATGGCAGAACAAGGTGGTTTTATACAGCATAAACTGCCTCTCCTGTGCTTCACTCACACATTCTTCGTAGGGGGCATAAACACACTCACACACACCTGCTCTTCTAAGAATGCTCTTAGACCCCACGCACACACTCACACACGCAAGAGGAAGAGATCATCCTCAGATGGCAGCATCTATGACTGAGAACCGGCTGTCCTGTCCCATATCGTGTGACTGCTGGATTAGAGAAAAGAGCCATATTTCCCTAATGGGCCGATGTTGTGGTTGGCTGCTACACGCAGGGTAGGGACACGGGCCCAGTCTCACGAGTACAACACACCTGCCTTGTCCCTGTGTGGTTATACTCCTATGCTGAAATGTGAACACTAAAAGAATAAGGAGTATCATTAAAGGGTCAGTTCACTCTAATCACACGGAGAAACACATTCTCACGTACCTCGAGTAGCATCTTGCCATGCAGACAGTTTCTTTGCTCAACTGGAATAAAACTTTGCAAGTGTCAATATATGTATGTTCTCTTTACTGAGGTCCACAGGGCACCTATAGGCCTACCATTATTTATATATTAATGTGTGTGTGCACTTGGGGGATTTTGATTGTGTGTGTGTCAATACCTCCAGGCTGGATCAGTCAAACCCTGGACTGGAATTCAAGTCAACCACAAAGGGGGGATTTCCACGTGCCTCTCAGTCGTCTTGTTTGGAACATAAAATTGTGCGTCATCCCGTGGCTGCATCCGCCTCACTTCCTCGTGGCCAGGGGGCAAAAACTGTTCAGTTGGCAATGAAGTAAGGCCTGACTCACACTACAGATAAAAGCTTAATTAATTTATATCATTATGAAATCTCGCTTTGAACTTAACGTGTGGACTTTAGTGCCATCCAGTGGAGACATCAAGAATGGGCGTATTCCATTTTCTTCAAATAATTCTCAAAACAGTACTCACATGCCAACGTGAACATTAAAAGCACTGTTTAAATAGTTTCTTACTTCAATATTAGAGACAACGGAAAAAATTCAGTTCTATTTCAGTGAAAAAACTATTTCTTAAGCACCCTGAAGTTATTATGAGGTTGTGCAATTTGAGTCAATCAAATAAAGTACGTATTTTAGTCTTTTCGTTTCAATAAAACTTTTATGATACTAAGGACAAGTACACAAACAGGCTCTTTTGATGTGCCAAAATTGCTTTTCAGCGCTGTGTAGAAACTGCATCCAGACAGAGCAGATTGAAATATTGCTCACTTCATGTTTATGCCCATTAAGCTGATGAGAGACAGTGGGCTAACACCGCTACTCTAAATATCAGTGGTGAAGGTTACGCGCAACAGGCTGAGGATGTGCTTTTCCACAAAGCAAATTTGGAAACAATGTTTCTGTGATGTGGTGATGCCTGGGAATCTCTCGGCTCCAGTACACTGAGCAGACCCAGTTTTATTAAAAACTGACAACGGCTGGTCGTCAAGTGCAATTGTGAGCCTACTCATTTTTTTACATCCAAAAATCTCATTGCTCCTCTTCCGTCGCCTATACCTGCTTGACCGAGAAGTTCTTGTCAGATGGATATGAGGTGGTATTGGGTGTGGGTTATGACTATGAGTACGAGTACATGCGCAGCATCTGACCGATACCCGATACTGGCATTGGTGCATTCCTATGTCTTAGTATCCCTGTGTACCAGCTCAGCAAGCAAACACTGGACCCCTTCTCCAATAAAATTGATTCTTTAGATAGTTCCTAAGAAAAGTCATGATGTGTTCTTAAACCGCAGAATCCCATTGTCCTCGTAAATTCAAAGCATGTGCCAGTTGCTCCTAATAAACAGGTAAACACACCGCCAATCCACATCGAACGGCATGAGATTGCAGGGCCATGTAAAGAAAAGTGGAGAAAATTAAGTAAACGACGCCCAAATAAAAGTCTTAAGAGGGTTGGGCACCGGACAACAAAGTAAACAAAAAAATGGAATAGTTACTAGTTAATAAGTACTTCTGAAGAAAGTGAACACCAAACAAGCCTTAGAAGCATGTCATTCTCTGCAAATAGAGCTACATGGCCCTGAAAGATGGGGTTCCTCCTCAGGGCATGATTTACAACATTCTTGCAGCAGCAGTGCTACTGTGTGAGTAGTTCTCGGGAGCTAGTTTTGGCCTATAAATAGCATGATCAATTGTAACTAATTATTGGATGGCATGGTTCCCAATTTACATTAACTGGTATAAATGTAATTGTTAGTGTAGCATTTGTTTAAAATACCAAAATTCATTGAAAAGTAATTATAAAATGATAAAGAAATTATGCAACTATGGAATTACAGAACTATAGAAAATGCAATAAATAATTATTTTCCACAAACATTCCAGCACTACATCGGAGTATGCATAAATTCTGTTCGTACCTAGGAACAAATCCTAAATGACAAAACATTGAAAGATTTCAGTGAGTTTTAAGAAGAAAGTTTTTATCAACTTGTACACCAGGAAAGTTTAACCAGCAAAAAATCCAGTCAAATAGCTGACGAAGTGCGAAACACCAGTGGTAACACATAATACTAGGATACTCAAAAACTACTAATGTTTCATTTCACAACATAGATAAATGGTGAACAAATAGCAAGTATGGCAAATCTACCTTAACAACCCATGTAGTGATTGATGAGAAACCTACTCAGACTGCTAACGAGAGCAATCATTGAAGTTAATGCCTGACTTATAGTACTTCGGTCAAGGTGGCTTTGCATTGATCTAATTATTTCTAATATTGATCAATAACCTCCTGACCAACAACCATACTGAGTGAGCCTGATAATCAAGCAGCATGTAAACTCACATTGGTCATGTTTGTCCCTCTGAGCCGCACCTGTAGTCCACTCTTCAAAGTAAAGCAGTTTGTATCTTCCATTGTCTCAAGAATACAGGTTAGCTGTTATTGATGATCCACCTCTTTTCAAAAGAGGAAAAATAAAAGGGATTTAGTTACCCAAACCCTGACCACAAGAAAGACTGAAATCTGAAAATGTAACTGCAAACATACTTAAATCATCTATCATCATTTTACTTATCCCTTTGTTCTGGACATATTTTTAATGTTGAATTCACAAGTAATGTCTTCCAGTGGTGTCCATGGGTCAAATTTTTCAGATATTTTGCCCTGGTTTAACAGTAAATAAAAGAAAACTTCAAAATGTGTGACTCAAAAACAGCTATAGGATTTACTTTATTCAGGTAAATGTTACAGGGAGATTAAAATAAATTGATTGGTACGTTTATCTCATTAAACCATAAATGACTGATCCACACCTGATATCATCGGCAGTCATGCATAAAATAATTATTAAAATTTGATTAAATGGAAAAAATGCAATTTTAATCAACACGTCGAGTCAGCCAAGTAATCATCTACTTATTTCAATAGTACAGTGTATTACATATTAGTTTGGATTGACATACACAGCAAATCCATACAAGCCTGGTTTCTTGTCAATTGAAAATGTCTCTCACCACATGCTTTTTCTTTTACAGTAGGTGAGACAAGGCAACATTATGGATAAAGAAAATACAGAGGGTCATTGGATTGAAACGTAATCAGAAAAATCTCTGAATTACGTTACTCTGATACAATGGTAGATGCTTACTACTACTACACAAAATTCAGAAAACATTTATAATGCTGCTCTAAACACAATGTTTCATCATGCTAATAGCATTGTGAGCTAATTGTATTTTTGAACGTCAATTTCAACCACATTGTGCCCTAAACCTACATCAGTTTAGTGTCAAAGATCACAATCAGTCTTTTTTTCACATTAGAACATATTAAAGGGACTGGCTTTCAAATTACACAATAAAAAGTTGGACAACCTAAAGATGACCAACAGCAGGGCTGAATTAAAAAATAAGACAGTATTTCACACATTTAAAAGGGGGTTTTACACTCAACATAAAACATTTCTAGAATTACCAAACTAGAACAGACCATTTAAAAATAAAGATCACAACAATACAGCCAAGCTGCAAAATCAGATATTAGCAAGGGCGGATTAAGCATACACTTAAACACTTAACTGTTCAGCTGCCGCACTGTTAAACAAAAGCAAGAGATGTATTCAAAGAAAAAAAAGAGTAGATCAAAATTTGGTACTAAATTTGGTATTAAAAATCATTAAGGAAATCATACGCAACCAAAACTCAATCATAAGAATTGCAACCTGCTTCTCCTGCAACCTCGCTACAAAGAGAACACTACAGAGGTAAATTATCTGGGCAACTTTAATGACCTAAATTAGTTGAAGAAGTAAAGTTTACAGCCAAGGGATTTCACAACATGAAGGGTAAACCCAAGCAATTTAATTAGTTAAAGAAGGTATCTGCCAACATTTGGCTCATAAAAGGCATTATACAGGATCATAAACACATAAGCACAGAGCGAGTGTATGCTTATTGTCATTAGACTGATATACAAGAGTGCAAACAATTATGGGGTTGAGTTCTTTATGAGGTTTCTGTAAAGGTGACGTGATGTTACTCTAATGACATTTTCTGATATATGCCTTATGATTATGTTGTAGCAAATGAGATAACCTGGGTCTGTCTGAGGTTTCTTCCTATAAAAGGAGTTTTTCCTCTTAGGGGAATTACTAGAACTGTTGGGTCCTTGTAAATTATAGTGTGTGTTCTAGCCCTACTCTATCTGTAAAGTGTCTTGAGATGTCTTGTTATGAATTTATACTATAAATAAAATTGAATTGAACATAGCTTTGTAACCAGTTTTTAGTCCATTAGAGTACACAGAAATGCACAGCAAATACCACGTTGTAAATATAGTCCCGGAGCTAGTTAGAAATCGTTTTGCCTGAGGTTTTTGTGCATCATGCATATAAATTACTTAAAAGAAAAACATTTTTGTCTGGGCACCTGTGTGGGTTTAATAGAGCTCATAATACTCAATGTTTTGTGTACTGCTCTTTTGATATATTTTTAATACAGATTTTGCAATCACTATAAAGAAAACCTTCTCACGTAATCACAGACGTTCATAGGCTTGATATAAATTCACAATCCCAAAAATGCCGTCTGAAATAGAGTCAGTCAGCAGGTTTGCAATATTTGCAGGTTCTGCAAATTTAGATAACGTAAACACAACAACATTTGTGTTGAAAGCATTAAAAGAAAGAAGAGTGACACTGCTCTCTTACAGAAATGTCAGGTGTGTTCCTGGTCATTTACTAAGATTAACTGGCAACACTATACAACGGTCACAATGTTACAACCGCAACTGGATCTTACAGTTTCTAGATCGTCTTTTTTTTCCCTATTCAAGTGAAAAGTTTTAAAAACATGAAGAAAAAAAAACATTTGGTGTTTTTGGGCAACTTGGCAAAACTAATGACTTCAGCTGCAATAGGAGCTATGACCAAACTGACTGACACAATTAAAAAAATTCTTATATTGACTTACTGACAAATTCCTGTACATTATGTATAGAGCAATTATGCCAGACAAAGTGATAGTACAATCTGTGTGTTTTGCAAGCTAAAAAATGCTTTGTAAAGCCAGTCAGAACCTAAAATAACAAAACTAGACATTGTCCCCCTGTATCAGCTGTCAGCCTTATACCGCTTAAATTCAAACAAAATGGGACTCTGATTGATCTCAGTTTACAGTAAAGATATTTAAAGGCACATTCTGCAATATCTCCTATTGCATTGTTGAATTAACAAGGACCCACGATGTCATGGATGTGAAGCACCTGAAACCAGGCTCAGCCCATATCATCAATTTGCAGAGCTATAGCACCAGCAGTTTGTAACGGGTGCCGAGTATACGTGAAGAGAGTCAGATCAAGGCATGCATCTCACCTTCTTCAGGCAGGGAAAGGAATAGCTTCTGTAATTCGACAATTACACCTCCTGCAGTTGCTTTCATTTTTATAGCTGCTGTTCAAGGATTTATATTTTACATCAAAGAGCCCTCGTTGGCGGGTTATGAAAATGTTTGTTTTTTAACTACTCCTTTTGGTAAAAAAAAAGATACTATTGAAAAAGTGGTAGGACAGAGGGGCCACATACACATATTAGCAATGAATACCTTGACTAGGTTCTGTCTTGTCTGCCTTGGCTTTGACAATGCAGCAGCTATTTTTTCCCCGCAAAGACATCTGCAGGTCCTGATTGGTGGTGCTATTACTTTATTTCCCTATAGGTGGTGCAGATTGGCGTGCAATGAAGTTGACAGCTAAACGTGAATGAGCGAGTTTGTGAGTGAATTACGAACTAGCTCCAGAAGGTGCTTCGGATCTAAAAACCCGATGACACCCGAGTCATTAATGGCTTTACCCATTTCTCAGCACTTAGTCTTTCTGTTCATTCCAAGTAATAGTTAGCCATGATGACATAATAAGGCCAAGTATGACATATTGCTGACTGTGCCTTTAAATGTCTTGTAGGATGCCAACATACAAATGTTACAAAGTACAAGGCTTGTTACTTCTTCTCAATCTTCAGTGTTTGTACAAAGCTCCAAAGATCCTTGACCACCTGAGAAAGGTCCGGTAAGTGGAGAGAGGGATAACAACAAAACAGAAGAAAGAAAGAAAGAAATTATAAATCTTCCAAATTAAGTGATACAGCATTAGACATATGACTCACTTTTACTACAACATGCTTTTGTGCTTCTCTCCTGTGGGAACACTGAGTTTAGATGGGACTGTAGGGGAATGACGAGGGGTTGGGTGGGGGCAACAGTACATACCAGAGTATATGACTAGGTGCTCCAGGTCTGACAGATCTCAGCCTTGGCTGATGAAACCAAAGCACTTCCACAGATGTTTCTATACACTGAGATCAACAAGCTCTCCCCGATTCAACTCCACCCCCACAATTTTCCATGTCCACCCAGCCATCGTGCTGGTCTAAAGAGATTTCACCTGCTCTCATAACTGTACAGTTCACATTTTAACACAGCAATGCAATCACAAATGAATGTTCAAATAGCCCTTTTCAAGTGGCTGCCTACTTACAGATGGTTTGATACAAAAAGACAGATTTTCTTTATGACACACTGCTTAGAAGCATTTAGTCTGAGGTGAAAATCTAAAGGGGTTTGGGTGAATAATTCCAGCTCTGCAAAATAATGTGCAGGGGCAGTTGTTTTTCTTCTAAAATGACAAGCAGCATTAGAAAAGATTTAAGTACTGCATTTAGAAAAACCCTCTTTTGGGGTGGTCAAAGGCCTTGAATGTGAAAGAGACTGGTACCATCCACATACCACTAGTCCCTTCATTAAGGCTACAAAAGACACACACTCCAGTAAATCACTGAGAAAGAGTTTGCCTTGGCAGGTGTACTCCCATTCCATCTCAAAGACACAAAATGAATATAATTCAAAGAGAACACACTGTGCTGGAGAGACTTTTGAGGCATAATGGACAGCGTTTGAGGACAGTATGAGGAACAATAATGCATTCCTGGGTATCCATCATGGCAAAAAGCTTTTAAACCTTGAAATAAAGGTTGATATAAATGTGCCCGTGGCTACAAACCAAACAACTCTGTTAACTGTTTATGAGAATAAATGGGTATATGGGAAAAGCAAAAAGCTGGGAAATTGATATAAATTGCACATTTGATGTAAGAGCAAAAATTGTAAAAATGCAAGACTTAGAAATAAACAAAAGACCAATCTCAGATGCCTCGTAATCAGGGCTCTCAAACTCATGTGCAATCAATAAATATATAGATATTATATCAAATCACTCATGATTACTTACATTTTTGTCTGAGATTTTAAAAGAACTCTTCACGAAATTCTCAAACTTCTGCTCTGTCTTGGGTAGTGGTTTTCCCTGATAAAAAAGGCCATTAATTCATCATCTTAAGTGTGTGTAAAACATTCAAATGAGAGTAATAATTTGCAAGACAGGATGACAGCCTTACCTCCTTGGCTGCCGTTGACAATTTCTTCTTGATCTCAGTCAGAGGGGGAGATTTAGATGGGCCAGCCTGGGTTTTGTCTTTTCCTAGGACAGGTGTCTTGAAAAATATATCAACTAGTTAAGAAACACTGATTGATCTGTCATATAGAGAGATTTATAGAGATGTAGGTAAAGAGATAACTTCATATTAGGCAACAATGTTTCTTCTTTTACTCAGATTCAGCTTTTGCTGAACCTGAGTAAACCTTTGTGAACCCTTCTTGTTTGTACGATTGCTAACTTATTAGTTTTGAATCCTTTTGCTGACCAACAGGGCAGTGTGGACTACAGCCCTATCATGACCCATTTTGTCAGGGTCTGTGTTTACAGACTTGGCGAAGGCAACCAGCTGGAAGAAGATAAAAGGAAAAGGGCAACAAATTCTAGCTCAATTACACTATCTTTTCTTTTAAACAAATACATCAGGTACAAATTACTTTTTTATTGTTTTCAAGCAGGAGAGGGCAAGCTCTGACTCTCCGATGAGTATTAGAAGTGGTCAAATGTGTTTTTACCTTGATATAGGAATAAAAACCCACTGCAATGAATGTTGTGCTTGTTTTTCCAATTACGGTTATGCTGACATTAAATTAATGACTTCCACATGGAAACATTACTTTTTCTGTTCAACACGCATGTGTGGTCAAGACTATAACAATACAGTCACAAGCAACCCTTCTATTTTTATTTGGTGACATTATGACATTATAGGTGCTATCTCAACAAAAGAAGAGGGCACCATGAACATTGAACTAGCGGGCCCACAGGTGTGTTCAGACCTGGGCAGTCGAGGCCCCGGAGGTCCTCGATTAGGAATTGTCAGAATGTGACACAACAACACCACCACACAAGCCATTTGCTGTGACTGCATTTTACACAAGCCACAAAGCTTGCCCCTACATGTAAAGCCAGTGTGGAATTCTGTGAAATTGCAGGGTTTCATTGACAGCCAGACACATTTTAAAGGAGAGGGGAGCCCTGCATAAAGCAACTCTTTACTTTGTGAGTCAAAAAATAGCAAAACCTCATGAGCAAATGATTTGCCAGTAATTGATTTTCTTTTTGGTTGATCATTGTTTCTACTTCCAAACAACATATTATTTTACACTGCAGTTAAGTTGCAGTGTGTGGAGAATGACACAGATCATCTCAGGATAAAAGGTATCTATTCCTACTGAAAATAGCAAGCACTGTAAGTAAGTTTCGTATAATTCTTGTTTCAGAATTTAACAATTTTTATTTAGACCACTACTAACTGGTTCGAGTTACAGTTATATATCTTTTTTTGAGTCAGAAACTAAAACAAAATATGTTGAAAGCAAAAACTTGGTTTATTTCCAGCAGATATAGACTGCCTTAAAGACTGATTTGTCATAAATGTAAGATGTAGGATTAAGCACAGTATCTCAGGAACTGATAGGTGAAATTGGAAAGCAGGATTTCTTAAGAACTTTCTACTTCTTACATTGGTTGCATTGACTTCTTACATTTAGACAGTTTAGATAAAAGCCGTCAACAAATGGCATGTGTTACTTCTTGATACTTTAAGCACCTTCTGGCATTGAAAACCAGGGTAAGACTTGAAATGGTTAAAAACAGGTGGAATGAACTGGAGAAAATAAATGATCTCTCTAGTTTAAAAATTGCAGTCATCTGTCCCTGTCCCCAAGAGATCTGCATTTTATAGCACAGATCAAAAGACATAAAATGAAGACAACCTTGAATCACACATAGCGCACTTTGGGGGGAAAAAAAGAGCACATATGCTGCTGGCTTTCGGCCAGACAAATGTACTACATATTTATTATTTATGGGAAGCTCTCTACTTCCAAGGACAGCTGTGGACCTGAAACAGCTGATAAACACACAACGCCAGCAAGCTATTTCATCTGGACCAGACACTGATTACAGATGCCACGAGACAGAACTTAATCACAAGCACGCTATCATTTGATACAGTGTCTTGTCTTCAATTCACTGCAAACACATGATGTGACACCGTCAGGTCTGTCCAGAGATTGTAATTGTCATTGGAATAAGAGCTTTGGAGGCCCTTGTCTGGGACAATGTCAGGTAACAACTGTGACTTAATCCAATGACTTGTAAATGTAAGTAAAGGAGTTGGTCTTATGGACATTTTTCATGCACGACAGATCCAGTCATAACAGCCATAGTTACTGTAGAAGCCAATATCCTTAGACTCACGGGAAAAGTAAATAAGCACTAACAAGGTAGGCACCTGCTGTAACACATGTCAGTCAGTCTCTAAAACAATGACTCACACCCTTTTGGGATAAGCCTGATTGAAGTGGTATATAATTTACCACTGTGACGTGAGCTTAAAGGCATTGACTTCTCCAAACTCATCAATCATAAGACACCAGCTGCAAGATAAAGTTACTTCAGACCAGCACAACGCGAGTTAGCTGGTTCTCATCTCGAGCCTGTTACGCAAGAAGTTGCAGCGACATGCCGGGCTGCGAGAGGTGAGAACTGCGGTCCTGGCAACAGATCTGACAAGCCAATCTAATGACCAGTCACCTGCATTTAGTAAAGAAAAAACAGACATCCACGCCTGCTTCCTTGCTCCTCAGGGGCATCTGGAAGCGCAAGCTGCGCCAGACATCAAACGCTGGTAATGAGAGCAATTGGGAGAAGGTGTGTCCAGGAAGTGAGGGGTGTGAAGAGGTTGTAGAGAGGGAACAGTTGTTGCGTACACGTGGAGAGGGGAAGGGGGCAGTTGAAGCACCACGGGCCACAAAGTTAAACTGGCCTGATGGTTTTGGGGGTTCAGTTGCCCATTGGCTAATCCCCCAGTACATTTCAAGAGCCACTGTGTTATGTCCGGACAACGGCCACCACAGAATTAGCTGCACTCTCCCACACACCAAAAACTTTGGCCCTCGGGGTAACAGCTTTCTCGCCACAGGAATTTAGCGATCCAGTGGCTTAGTGTTTAACATGATAAAAAAAAAAAAATCAGACGTCAGACAAGAAATTACTTTTTTTTTTTTTATGTGTGCCGGCTGTGTGAATGTGTGAGATGGTGGGCCTTTCACATACATTTTCCCATACAATGAGCCAGCATTTGCATGCCAACATATAATGCATACATCTGAATTTGGTCATTTTTATCAAAGTAGCATGCCCCATAAAGTTGGTAAACTTTAAGAGGAGGTTGCCAATTTGTAGTCCCCGATGTGTAAGTTTGCTACAGGGAGTTGGGGGGGGGGGGGGGGGGGGGGGGGGGGGGGGGGGGGGGGGGGGCATCAAAGGTGGCTGCAACTCAAGATGGCAGGGTCAGGCCAAGGGGTCACAGGTTTAAACCCTGCCCCAGGGAACCTGTTTAGAGGTCAGGTGTGTTTGCTTAAAGAGAGGCAGAGTTCAAGCTGTGGGGTTTCAGAGGCGGCTGTCCATGACATTCCATCCAAGAAATTAACTATCAGGTTGGGCTAATTGCAATGTGCATTTCTCGCATTCCTTAGTGTAGGAATAGGAAGGCTCTCCAAGTATGTTTTCTCTCTTTTTTGGCATGTTTTAATTGTGAAACCCTTGGTCATAGACACCTTGTGTCTTTTCAGGCACAGGTTTGAGCAGAAGGAAAATATCAGGTTTTTGTCTATTTTAAGTTCACTACATTCTGTAATGCATTTTTTTCGCAGGCCATATTGGGTTTTCATGTCTGTTTGCAAAAACGTACAATGTTTAACATTTGCACAAACAAAAATAAACAGGTCTAGGATGAGTAATAAAAGGGTCATTTTACAGGGAGGGGGGCAATATGAATACAATATAAACTTTTGAGATATCACTTATTGGTTTTCTGTGTGGCTAAATAAATATTTGATTTCAAATCTGAAAAATAAAATACAAAAACTGTCTCACTTCATTGCACCTTTTAAACCTTTGTTGCCCGTCCAATAAACAGTGCTGACAAATCTGGTTATTAATTAGTTGAACCTCATAGCTGAGCCTTTCCTACATAAATTATCACAAGTAAACAAAGCTGAGCAGGTGATCCAGCCTTTCTTACCTTCATCTGTGGTTTGACCGCTGATCCTGACGGCTTTCCTGCGGGGCAGTTTTGTTTAACCAGAGTCTTGTTGGGCTTCTTTGCTGAAAACTCTTGGCTCTGAGAAAGCAAGGGAAAAAAAAAAACTGTATGAATAAGACATCTCCAGTAAGACCCGTTTTTAGGACACAGCTGAATTAATTAGTCTGCTTTACAGAAATGCATGAAGCATTTAAATATTGATATATAAAGGCGTAACAACAAAAACAAGCACAATTCTCCATCTTGGTATTTAAAGCTCAGAAAATATATATTAAATTAATCATTAACACTTCATGAAAAAGTACCCTGACTAACTTTGTAGCAACAATGAAAAACTGCAACACCGTACAAAGGTTTAGTCATTGGCCAATTACCAAAGCAAACAGCCCCCCTATATACTGTGTATATACAGTATTTACCATATTATCCCTGTTAGTTACTTTCAAACTGCGACAGTGATTACTTTTTGTCAATGTGTGACTGTCAGACTGTTCCTCCTGATGTTATGTTGGACATTAAAATAACTTTGCCTAGTTGGGGCTCTGGAAGATGTGTCATTTTGTTTTGAAAAGTCCCATATCAAAGCTCTAATTGCAGAGCCTTTTATAGCTGACAAATAATGAATGGCTTGTAAAATAGTGCAAACTAAATTTTTTATAAGATTAATTGCAGATGCGGTTAATATTCTTTCCCCTCTTTTGCCATGAGGTGTTACAGTATTTTTCTTCCCTTAAAAACTATTAAAACAGTGATGTGTAGACTATTGTTAAAAACATTTTAACACATGAATACAGAATACACAAAATATAAAAAAAAAAAAAAAAAAACTATGATAGAGGTAGAGTGTCTCAACCACACGATTGGTAGTTTGATCCCGGGTCCACATGTCAAAGTGTTCTTGAGAAAGACACTGAACCCAAAGTTGCTCCCTGGACGCTACATTTGGCTGTCCACTGCTCCTAATGTTCATCCATCCATCTTCTTCAGCAATTGCTATTGTCTAGTATCAGGTCGAGGGGGCAGCAGTTTCAGCAGGGGACCCCAAACTTTCCTTTCCCGAGCCACATTAACCAGCTCCGACTAGGGGATCCCGAGGCGTTCCCAGGCCAGGTTGGAGATATAATCCCTCCACCTAGTCCTGGGTCTTCCCCGAGGCCTCCTCCAAGATGGACGTGCCTGGAACACCTCCCTAGGGAGGCGCCCAGGAGGCATCCTTATCAGATGCCGGAACCACCTCAGCTGGCTCTTTCAGGCAAAGGAGCAGCGGCTCTACTCCAAGCTCCTCTCGGATGATTGAGCTTCTCACCCTATCTCTAAGGGAGATGCCAGCACCCTTCTGAGGAAACCCATTTCAGCCGCTTGTACCCTGGATCTCGTCCTTTTAGTCTTGACTAGGATTTAACCCATCCTAAAAAGGTTTTGTTAAAAAAGAAATTACTGCAATAAACCTGATTTGCTATGTAATCACAACGGAAATCACCTCCAAGCACCAGCACTTCATGAAATTAAATAGGAGACACTAGACACACATGGCAATTTGTCACTGATCAGATACTTAGTACCGCAATGAGAAGTCATTGTTCTTCTCCACAATGGAGGCCTTCCTGTCAGGTTGCCATTGCTCTCAAGTCACCTGTATAATTACCTTGTAATAGCCGAGGCAAGTACCTGCATTTCCTGAACACCAACCCTTTCTTTGGAATGGGCTAGAAGTGTAATTGCCTGTGTTGACATAACTGCTACAAGGCAATTACACGTTATTTCCTAAAGCTATGCCTGACAATACAAGAAGCTGCAGGGCTGTTCCAGTGTGGTTGCAAAGATATTTTTTTTTTTTTTTTTTTTAAATCAGAGGGATATCATTCTACAAAAGGTGGAGAAACATTGTGCTTTCTTTTAATCCTTCGGAGATGCACCTCAGTTGTATGTTAAAGAGTTTTACACAAGATGCTGTCCTCTCCTTTAACCAATGGTTTAAATCCCTTTGTTTCCACCACCAAGTGTAGTAGTAAAAGACTAGAAAGTGTAGACTTTGTGACAATTTATGGCATAAGACAAGAAAAAAAAAGAGTTAGTGTTGTCCATGAGATGTTTGGATAGAGAGAATAGAATGGAGGTTAGAAGTGGAAAGATTTGCCAAAAAGGTTAGACACCTGTCACTGCTGTAGTACGGATCTGCTTATTCGACCCATTTAACACATAACCACACTGAACTACTTAGCAAATAAACTGTTTCAGTTTCACTCTCGTTATCCCACTTGATGACATTGTCATGTTCTTTGTTAGACTACTTGGAAGTCACATGACTGCAGTCTTGATTAATGCTGCACACAAGACGTAGAAGCCTCAAGGCTTGAGTTGGAGCAGTCTGAGAGGTCCTTTTCCTGTTTTTGACGGAAAAGGTTCTTCTTAAATACAACTGAACTCAGTTATATCTTTTAGTTTCAAAGTAAACACTGGCACTGCAAGGCTGCTCTGTTGCCAAAATAATGATAATTGTCTCAATTATTGACGTAAGATTGACCTGTCATGGCAATGCTGTCAAATTGCAATTCAAACATCGACCACATGTAGACCATATGCCTCAGGCTGTGGTCCAAACCCGAATTGAAAATTATGCAACTCTAATAAATGTGTTTGCTCATTACAAAGGGCAGGAAACATCAAAATTGCTTGAAAAAAAAACAGATGAACACTTTCAGCTGAACTTAAGGGGGTTCTCAAACCTGCCTTGTTTAGTTCTGGTAAGGCACACAAGTCGTTTTCCCCCTGTTGCAGTTCATTTGAACAGGTATGAATGCAGCAATCGCACTGGGATGCGCACCAAAAGCGGACCAAACAAGCGGGCCGAGACCCGAGGTGGTCTCGGTACGCTTTCTACTGAACTCTTTTGCGGTTCCTTTGTGATGAGAACGTGGTCCAAACTCGAACTGCCTCAACTGTGTAGTCTGCAAGTCTGAGGTAGCTCTTGTAGTCAGGTTGCTATCTGCGATGCAGCAGATCATGAAAACTGTAGCTACTTGCAATGTTCCTCATGCAGAAATAACTAGTATTTCCATGATCAAACCTTCTTCCTGTATTTACTTTCTTGCTCCCGTCCCAGACACATCTGACCAATGAGTGGAGTGAATGTTGCGTGGTTTGGAAGTCCGTGTTCTGGTTTGCGTGGATTTTTCTATGTGTGAAACAAATCTGAACCAAGGGGAAATCAAAGTTTACAAACTCATCAACTCATTTGTACCAGAGGAAACCAACTACATGAGTAAAAATTGCCTAAAATTCAGGGCTCGACTTTTTTTTTTGTAATACTTAATATTGTTGTTAAGAATGTCTGTTTGGATCAAACATATCTGATCACAGCACAAGTAAACTAGATTAAGAATCTGACCAAGCATTCAAAAGGCAAAACTATCCATACACAAAGCTATGGATCCATTTTGGTTGGTACTTAAAACAGTAATAAAGTTTAATTCAACAAAAAATTAAGCGTAAAAAATAAATAGTAATTGTCCCAACCCTTACTTTCTAGAGTTTTGTGCTTTCATTAGTAAAGAAGAAGACAGGATAACTCTGAATATAAAGAGAAAAAGGGTAAAGAAAAGATTAAGGTCATGGAGAGGAGGGCTATGGGGAGAAGGAGGTGGAGGTATTAGAGGAGAAGACAACAGAATAAATCAACAGGTGACAGAAATGCTCAGCTGTCATCTGACCCTGAGGCAAGGATCGGCGCTCACGTCGCAGGTATGCGCGCATCTGCCCTGCTTTGATCTAAGCCTGGCACACTTTGCACTTGGATAGCCCGTAAAAAAAAAAAAAGACAGACAAGAAATCACAAACAGACACCGAAGTAAAAATGAGGCAGATACACACATGTACCCACACACTTGCAAATGATTGTGGTAACACGCAAAACAAGTGTTCAAAGGCAACGTCCAGGTGCAAAGCTGAAATGGCATGAGAGACGATAAAAAGGCGCATTCACATTACCAGTGGGATGACAGAGGGACAAAGATATGCAGTGTTAAAGAAAAATGAGGGAAGATGTTTCCCATAACTGTTGTGTGTGCGTGTGTGTGTGTGTGTGTGTGTGTGTGTGTGTGTGTCTCTCTGCATATGTACTGTAGATGTATTGGTAATATTTGCAGAGCGTGTGCATTTTTGTAGCAAGTATGTGTGTGTACTTACATATTTCACAGTAAGTGTACATGGCTACAGTGTGTATACGCTTATATATCTTTGAGCGTGTATGTGTGTGTGTGTGTGTGTGTGTGTGTGTGTGTGGGATAACACATGCCGACTTGCTGGTGAGACGGTGAGAATTCAAGTAGATTACAGAGGAGAAATCCAATCATTACACCACACAGACCCTGTGTTTTACTCATGGAAAACAGGTGGGTACATAAGCGAACAGGATGAAAAAGTTCCATGTTTTGTCTCATACAAAGAGGTGGACGGTCAACGAGTGCAAAAATGGGAAGGGCCTTCTGAAATGAAATACTACTATAGGATACAGTGTGCCGGAGTTTACATGATGTGGTGAAAACAAAAGGGGAGTGGGCAGACAGCCGCAACACAGAAATTCACAGAAGAATTTCTTTCACAGAAATAAAACTGAGGGCAAGCCCTTGGCTACTCTGACACCTGGTGGACAACAGGGGACAGGAAATTAATTAAAGTTTGGTTGGCTACAACGGCATTTAGTTTGAACGGTGATGGAAGTGATACAATTAAAACGGATTACATACATATTACATATATACACGGATTATATATAGTGCTTTGAGACTACTCAAAGTACTTTTACATAGTACAGGAACCATTCACAAACAGTGGCTGAGGCTGCCGTACAATGTGCCACCGTCAGATAAATACTGATACACATTTACACTCTGATGCGCAGGGTTTTGCTCAAAACACTTCGACATGGGACTGGGGATCAAACCACCAACCTTCCGATTGGCGAGTAACCATTCTACCGCTGAGCCACAGACAGCCCTTGTGAAAGTCCATTTAAAAGGTAAACACAAAGATATTATGTACCCTGGCGTAAAACTATACATCAATACTCCAATATGCAGTTGATTATTACAAACAGCATGTTTTGAAACTATCAGATATTTATATGAACCCCAACTGCGGTTTACTTTTCGCGAAGGCTGACCCTGTGGGCTCCCTTGGACAAAAGTAATACAACTGCATGTACCAGACAATTTGTTTTTTCTCCAAAGATTTCTACTCTGATATCTATGCGTTTACCTGCAATGGGCATCAGAATTAGATAATCATATCCTTGGAAAGTGTAAGTCACGTTGGATTCAAAAGATATGTAAATGTAAATGTGCTGTATTTATATAGCACTTTTCCAGTCTTAACAACTGCTCAAAGCGCTTTTTTAATCTACAGGAAACATTCACCATTCACACACACATTCATACACTGTGGCCGGGGCTGCCGTACAAGGTGCCACCTGCTTATCAGATAAACATTCACACACATTCACACTCCGATGCGCAGCACCGGGGGCAACTCGGGGTTCAGTGTCTTGCCCAAGGACACTTCGAAAAAGACAGCAGGGGCGGGGATCGAACCACCAACCTTTGATACCGATTGATACATGCCATGATACATGCCTGCCCCCCCAGGGGAGGTGCCCCTAACGTATCTTTCTGCTACCATCATGTTCTTTGTAGGTGCAATCAAAGTTACACGTTTTTAACAAAAATAATAAAAAAGAACAAGTGAAAAAGACCAGGCTTACTTTTTTGAGCTCTTTACCGACATTCTTCTCAGGCTTCACACCATTTTCTTCACTGTCGTCATCACTGCAAAAAGGTGGAAGAGAAAAACTGTTAACTTGGGCAAAAACAATACAACCGTTTTCTCTTCACAAAAAAACTACTGAGTGAATGAAATGATTCCTTATATTATTTGTCCATTTGAACACAGTTACAGTTTCACAGTAAAAAAAAAAAACTGAATAAAAAAAAAAAAACAACATACTCTTCATCATCCTCATCGCTGTCGTCTTCATCGTCGTCAGAATCCATCTTTAGTTTTTTCTACAATGAACATGAATCATGTTTTTTGTCAGAAACAATATTCGAGCTCTGTAGGGAAGAGTTTAGAGTTTCTGTTTGGGTATTAGCATCAGATGACAAAATAATTATTTTTTTTTCAATATTGACTTTTTTCACTCAATGTGACAACATGCAGTGTTTCCTCTATATTTCTTTAGTAGGTGAGCAGCAAGCAAATGAGCGCCACTTCTACAAAGAAGCCGTCTCAAACCTCATTTAATAATGTTATCATCTAAAACAAAAAGAAAAGTGAAACATCAGGATTTGAGTAAAGTTCAAACCCTTTCTTCAACCCTCAGAGTTGAAGGCAGCTATGTAGCTTAAATGAATACACTGAGGTAGCTACCAATGGAGGCTTTTTCCCCGATAACAGGCTTGCAGGCCGCTTCACTGGCGATGTGTTGTTCTCCTCTTCTTCATCCTCTGAATCCTTCACACCTACAAAGCAAAATACAGGTTACTGACACTGCCCAGTGATGCATTCAGTTTAGTTCAGATTAACCTGGACAGCCCCTTGTACACTGTCAAACATTATTAGAAACAGAGAGTGATATTTGTCATCAGGGAATATGTTCACATGCACATAATATTTAGCTTTTTTATCTTATTCCGAAAAAAACAATATTCCGTCAGTGAACATTCCTATAATATTCCCGTTTACATGCAGTTGTGCAAAATTCGATAAAAAAAAAAAAAAAAAATGTCACACAGCGTCCCTCTTTCATTCCTTCAACCAGCTTTTTTAGAAGATTTGAATAGCAATGTGTGCGCATATTTAAAATACTGTTGATATCAAAGTCTTTGATAATGTTTAAAAGTTGCTGTTTCTCCTTCTTGTTTTCTTGCTTCTATTGTAAACAGGCATGAGGCCATAAACTGGACTTAAACTGCAGTACAAATCCGGATTGAGACGCATATATTGAGACAGACACCTGGACTTACATTAATACCTGGTCACTTGGTTTTTAACACAATCGATGGTCTTTTTATCTTTATTTGACAAATTTTCTTATAGTTATTAATATTATTACTGTTGTTATTACTGTTATTGCTTTTATTGTTTTTATACTGTCTTTTATTTCTTGCAAAAACTGCTGCTGGAATTTTTCCTCCCGGGAGTCATCCCAAAAGGATTAATAAAGAGAAGTTTAAGTATATTCCGAAACTGTTGTATACATGTCCAAAGAATGCTTCTAAAACCAGAATAACAAAATATCCCACATCTTAATCAGAAAATGCTATATTTATAAAAAAGGCCTTAAACGGAATGTCCAACCGGACTATGCTGTTTACATCACTTGTAATAAATTCGGAATATTGTATTATTTGGAATAATAGTGGAATATTGGTGTGCATGTAAACACTCAGTAAATCAGTGAAATGCTAATTCTAACAATTAGAAAATACATCTTTTTTTATCTCCTCATTAATCACTGTAGTAGTGTTAGAAGCCATTAGTAAATCAGTCTTTGTGATTAGTGTGAAAAAAAAGAGTAGCAGTGTTTTTTTACTTGAAAATGTGTTTGTCCCACCAAAACAGTAGCAAGTTCTGAAGGAACATGTTCACCACAAAATGAAAGTCTGAGGAAATATAATGAACACTTTATAATTTCGGAGTCTATAAAACAACGCTCCATCAACTTCACTGTCCTCCTGACTGACACACTGGAGCGTGGAGTAGGTAAGGACTTCATGTTAAAGATGTGGTGAACTGTTACCTGTGTCATATTTTGAACATGTGTGTCTGTAATTCTAAAAGAAGTAAAGGCAGTAGCAGCACTGTTTCCTTCATACTCACTAACAAAATGCTGCCCGCTGATGTGAACAGGTCCAGAGCCTGACTGGAGACGGAAGGTAACTGGAGGTGTGATCTCAAATCCCCCTAAACTCATCTGGACAAAAACAAATAACAATTACAACAAAATAAGCTGTTGTATAATTTGCTAAAACAATTATGCATCCTTTCAATAGGATGTGGACTTTGCATTTACATTCTACATTACTGGTTTCTGTACGCTCCACAGTATGAATGAGCTGTCTTTTTTACTTTTTGTCATTTCATTAAGCATGAAAGAGGCTGAAAGCTATATTTTACTTTTACAATTACTAGCTTAAAAAAGATAACTCAAAACTAGGCATTATAAACTATATATCTATGATGTGCTAGCACGTCATAGAAGTGCTTTTTCTTTACTTATCTACAGGAGAAACCCCTTTAATTCATCACAAAATGCTTTCAGCTATGACGCTCACTCACAGAAGGCAGGACGGATGGTTTTAGGACAGCCAGTGGCACTTTGGTCGTCTTTCCATCATAAGTGAGGCCTTCAACTTCCACCATGTGAAAATTATCCTCAGCCTCAGCTCCCAGACACACCTGGAAAAGCAGCGCAGCTGACTCTCTACAACTCAACATCATTTCATGTCATTGCATCCTCATTGCTAACATTTTCTAGGAAGATTATTGCCTCCAGTAAGGGTCTAAATTTCTTTACAACCCAGTAAATGCCAGTAGAATACTACAGTCCCAGTTTGACAATGCTTGATTAATATTGATCTATTATTGGTGGTCTTAATGATGTCATGCGCTTTTTAAGCTACACTTTTTTTGTCACATACAGCACATCATCTCTTCACTATCCACTAGCTGCCTGTCCCCTGAGCCCACTGAGCAGATAGTGAGGAGATAAAAATGTTGTAGTCTAAAAAACAAGTGACATTGCTTAGAGCACCTTTAAACTAATAGCTGTCAATTCAGTAAAGGTATCAAACATTTTTGTGGTACAGCTGTTGAAATTAGAGCCAAGACTTTTATGATCTAATTTTAGGGTTGAAAGGTTTCTTGCTTTTCTCTGTTTCATATTTGGAAAAAAAAATCCTTTGACTAGGGCAAACAAATACATAAAAAATGTGGTCACCAAGCATATGTGATTGGTGATCTCCATAATTTGATAACTTGGTTTATAAATATTTAAGAATGGCTTCTCTGTTTTTACAGATGAACTCCTCAAAACTGGACTGGATTTACATCTTAGGAACAGAACACATGAAAATAAAGGATACCAAGGATCATTTTTTTTATCCCTACTGTTGTTGAGCAGCTACAATGAGGTTTGCCTAAATTGTGACCTCACTGCATACGTCACGATAATGATGTTACGTTAAGTTCTGGCTAGACTTACGTATAATTTCAATAACGCAGCTCACGTTTTTAACGTTTAAACAAACTGCTACTTCGTACATCTAGCTAGCTAGCTAACCTTCGTGTTCTTTTCCTTTCAAACATTCCCGTTACTCAGTGATGCTACGTTAAAATGGAAAGTCAATAAAAAGTGTCTTCCTTACTGCTTTGAGTGACAGCTGTTGCTCCGTATCATCGTCGTCTACGTCAACTTTGAACTCCTGTTTGTCCGATTTGAGGGTACAACCTGAGGAAAATGATACACGCAACGTGTAACTAACCGTATGTTTGCACTTATATTGAACAAAAACACAAATGCATACAATAGTTTGAGATACGGGGGTTTACTGTTTGCTAAAGCTGCTGTAGCTACATCCATGCCTTGCTTAGGCTAGCTAACAATAGAGCTGAATTGGCGCCTGTAGGGGCAGGCAGCTATTTAACGTTAGCTATCTTCTTCCAGCTAAAAATGTTAAATGGCTATTTCTGCATGATAACATGACAGTAAAACTGATTGTGCGACCGAATTTCTTTCAGGTTTGCCAGAAAAAGAGAGCTCACCAAACAAGTACATTTGTGGTCTGCTCAAGTCTGAGATATCGTCCTCCATCTTTGAAGTGGGTGGTTACAACTAAAATGGTGTGACGGACACATTGCCCAGCCTATGGGGAAGCAGAACGTGACTGAAGTTTATAAAACGTAAGCCAGTAGAATTAAAGACTGGGTGGGCGAAATGAAACTGAATGTTCTGATGATTGAAGGCTAGATGGAGCTCTCGTCATATAAATTGAGGTACTGTAATCCTTTAAGTAAATAGCCTACTACAAACAACAATGACTTAATACAATAATTTATAAATAAAAGTTAAAGGTTCTGAATCATATCAACAGAAGCTATAGGAGTATTATTATTATGTATTATTTAATATTTATACATGGTAGTTAGACAGCCTACAATATGTACTCAAAGAAAAAAGCAAGGAAACAAATAGGCCATAACATCATGACAGACAACAAGAGGGCAGCAGAGAAGGCAAATACTGTTCACATTTGATTATCAAGTAATTAAGTGTAAGTTGTTCTTTGCACAACCTCCAATTTTCTGAATATCCGCAGGGTATTTATACAGTAGTGTGGATCTTCCTAATTTGTAATGACTTCCTCTATTAAGCTTTACACCTTTTATTAAGATTGGGATATTCTCCCTTATGTCTATCACTTAAAGTCCTGTTTAGACTAAATAAAACAGGACTTTGGTCAGTTATATTAAAAGTGTAGCCCAGGGGGCAGTTGAGGCCTTTGATAATAAAACAGAGAGCCATTGAAGTTTCAGATATTACACAGAAGATAAATTAACCTATGAAACTTTTCAAACTGCACACAAAACACAGCTTTGAATGTATTAACGCTTTCCTCTTTTTGGTTTGTTAATATAAATTGTAAACATAGATTTGAAGTAGTCAAAAATAAATCAGATTATTAATCATATATGTTGCTCAAATACCAAGACTGTTACACATTTCAAAGCTCCTCAGTTCATTTATTTATTGTATAAAAGCACTTTAGATTTTTTTTTCCATTTTTGATACTATATTTATTGTCTTGCTCTTAATATTAGAGGAGTATAACCCTCTGGTTAGGAGTCACTCTTTTGCTCAAAGGAACTGCAGGCAGGTTCTTATATGTGCAGGGGCTTCAATTAAGGCCATTTGGAAGTTGGACATCCTTGTTGGACTTACCAACTGCGTGCTGCAGGCTTCTGGCCTTCTAGTTCAGCACTTTTTGGGGCCACCTTTCACCTTGATTCCTTAAGTGCTTGACTTTAGTTAATTTCTGTTGCAGGAGTAAACATCTCAGAGCGCAGACACAGGCATCTAAAACAAAATAGCTGAAATCTAATAGTGAAGCAGGAGCTCAATAATGCTCAATGCTAAATGTTTTTCTAACCATAATGAATGCCTAAGAGTGTGTCAATAGCCAGCCCGTATTGAACAGGTGTGGAGTCACTGATCCACAGTACCAGTATTACCTAAAAGGAATGAGTTGTCTTCATGCATGCCTGAACGTTTGAGAAGGCTTTAATGTGCCACAGACTGCCAGGACACGTCCGCAGATCCCTTGTCATGGAAGATATGATTTTGTTGTCCATGGACTTACTCAACACATGTACTTCACACTTTAGTAAAGATTCCTGAAGGTGTAAACATACAATCATTTTACTTTCTTTTATATTTACTTAGTCATCTTCCATCACCACAGAGTCTGTTCCCGTAAAGTATACATTTCTATATGCTTCATTAGCAGAACAAAATGACTCATTAGAAATGCCTTAGTGCTTATTTTATTTAACACTACTGTTTAAAGAAAGATGGTGACATCTGTGTACTTTTTGTCCCTGAATGTACTCTTTTATGCATACTGTATGAATATGTGGAACTGGTTGTGGATGTATATAAGAATGTCTATGCCTGTAGCATATGTACATACATATACATACATGTCGGCAGATAGAGTTAGTCATTGTCATGCTGTAAAACTGCAGAAAGAGTTGTTTATTTTTCACTTGACTCAGCTGCCCCAGGATGTTCCTGCTACAGCAGCCAAATAATAATAATAATTAATAAGCATCATATTAAACCGCATATCCCAAATATGATGACTGTCAGTACAAACCCATATGTTTATATTTTCTTTTCTTTCGCTCTAGTAATTGGTCTTCTATTTAAACACATACTTGAAATGTTTGTAGATTTCTTCTTGTGTAAAGGCATTGCTAAAGGAGAGGACTGATTTCAAGTTTTGGCATTAAAATTATATATTTTGTTCTCCTGATAAAAAAAAAAGAAAGAAATCGGCCCAAACCAGTGACCATCATTTTAAACAGACAGTCCAACTAGGAAGTTTACCTTCATGGAAATTAGAGGAAGTCCCATGACATCTTAAAGTATAAAATGTATTTCCTGAGAAATAATACATTTAAAGACTAATCTAAATAGCACAGGACCATAACATATATCACAGGAGCATTGTGGTTCTGAGTCATCATTAATAATGTCGGGTGATCTATGAAAAGGTTAATTTACAAATGGCTGTGGGAAAATCAGTTTTGAAATGCCCATGATGTAATATATCAGCAGAGTTAAAACGTGTAATTTGTTTTTCACATCTACTAGAACAAAAATATTTTCATTTGTCCCCACTCCTAGTTACTCCCACATGGAAAAACCTGTTTATGAATAAGTATTGCACATATGTATTGTATACTCGTCCCTCTACAGTGGAATACCTCTGCAATATGCAATTGTTATTTTAAAAGTAACTCAAACTAATAGGCCGTGGCAGAAGTCCACCATAAAAGTCTTTTGTCAACAAAGCCTCACATGTCAACACATTAAGCAGTGATCTAACGGAGATTGGCAGTCCCATGCTTCTCTCCAGAATCTAGTGCAGCAGCTCTCATGGCCTGAAAATGGTTGTTGGAACTGTTGACTGATAATATTACATCTGATATCAATATCAAAATAATAATTTTGATAGCACACTTGCTCGTATTAGTCATGTGTGGTAAGACTGTTGAGGTGCTGCAGAACATTTTGACAGTCGGTTAAATAAACCAGATCCTCAGTAAACTACAACTAATCTTCATTTTAACAGTCCTATTCAAAGTTCTTTGCTTTGTATGAAGTAAAAAAGGTGTCAGTAAAACAGATACAATGAATACTGAAAGTTCTTGTCTGGATTTGGTTGTGGGACTATGTTGATTCAAGTACGCGTGAACCTTCTGGTTTCACATGCTTATCATACAGTATATAAACACTCTTTCCTACAGAACAGAGATCCTTAACAGGGGTTCGGGGACCACTAGAGGAGTCCTCAGAGTCAGTTCATGGGGGCCTCCAAATTATTGTTAATTTTTGAAAGATTTTTTCTTTCAAAATTAAAAAGTCTTACAAGAATTCAAAATAGTATTAGCTAATAGTAATCCCATCTACTTACTGGCCTGTATCTAAAGTAGTCCATGGATAAATAAAAGCATGGCAACAATTAATAGGCTATTTGAATAGCTTAGTATTCTATGAAACAAAGGCTTCAGCTGCCCTACAAGTTATTGTAGGCTCAGTTCAATATGCAACTTCCTTTCATAAAAATGTGTTATGATCCATCTCTCTTTGAGTTAAGGGGTCCTTGCCTTAAAAAAAATGCTGAAACCCCCTGCTATAGAAGTCTCAGTTATAGCTATGGTTACAGTTTAAAGTCGTAATATGTGTGTTAGATAATCTGTGAAAATGCAACAAATTACAAATTATTGAACATGTTTGTTGTTGTTCCCTGATAGCTGAGTATTGGACTGTCTGAATAAACCGTGTAATGTTACAATTCCATGTAAAATATGACATTTTCTGGAGGTCTGCCAGCATCTCAATCAGCCTCTCTTCATGAATGAAACGTGACTGATCATTGAAGCCACAACAGCTGCCTGATAATGACTAAAATGTTGACTAAGTTTCTCAAGAATGGAAACAACTGATGGGAGCCGAAGGAGCGTGACACAGAGAACAACACAGCATATGTGGTGAGAAGTTTTTTTTTTCTTTTTCTTTTGGTGGCACTGTTCAAAACAGAGTGCTTGATAGGAAGTCTGATATACCCGGAGCCTCTCTTGTTCAGCTTGTGTGGTGACATTTTATTGGATAAGGACCGGGCTATTTGGCAGCGTGAGAGAGAGTGGGGAGAAAAAGGAACGACAGAGCCATGACAACAGATGAGACAAAAAATCTTTAAGCACCTGTAGCAAAACACAATGCACGGTTTTGAAAACAATAAAGGAAGGAATTTTTCTAAAATGGGCCAAGTCACGTCTTCAAGGCATTCGAGACAGAGAGTTGAAAGCACAAGGGAGCGGGGGAAATGGGGGATGAGGAGGCGTCACCTGGGGAACTGACTGCTATTGACAGGATCCCAACCAGGCAAGACGCCCTAAAAACTGACTAAACATAGGCGCTGTGTTTCAGAGAAGGCGAAGGGTTGTTGGGGGTGGCTGCAGCTGCAGACAGCTGTTTCGAACCAGATCATCAGTGTGCTCCGAGCAACAACTTGGAGCCGCCAGATGCTGTTGACATCCCAACAAAAGGTACAAGATGTTTACCCTGGAGTTTGCAAAGCTAAATATGTCATAAAGGTGATAGATATTTGTCAGCAGGATGCACGGCCAAGATTAACAAGAAGCTTGTATTAAGCTCACAGTCCAATGGAATCTAGTGACTTGCTGTTGAGCAGACAAGGTGGGCATAGCAAGGCTCATTTCCTCTGACGTTCATGGTTGTGGAGGCTTATTTACGTGCAAGAAACCCGAATGATGTGTTTACTCTGCTTCCACAGCGTCGTTTTTGTTATGACTTGAGTGATAAGCATTTTCATGATAGGGTGGATGTGGTGATAACAAATGTTTACGGCTGTCTGGTGTCTATGTGGCCATGATTCACCAAGTAAACAATTGAAGCCAATACCAAAAATGGTTCGGGGAGCCACCATCCCCCAAAAAAGGGTGCGTTTTTTAAAAGATAAGGCTGTTGTCATTTCTGAATACATGTGTTCACTAAAGTTATACATTTTCCTAAAGCATCTACTCATATTTGCTGCAAAAAACTTGCTTTAAAGAAACTCCCATCCCAACTATAAAGCATCAACCTGAATACAAAACAACAAAGATGTGATGATAAAGTTAGTCAGCTACTGGTATTTGAGTGATTGTTTGACGGCAGAGATTTCCATTCCTCCTATAGGTGTCAACTGATTAGCCGGAAGCACAGCGTAATGCAACCACTCATAGAAAGCTTCTCGTTTACCATGACTGATCATCTGAGCTGTTTTTCACACTACGCAAGAATGAAGGCAGCAACAGGCTTCTTCAGGAAGACATTCTGCCCTTGATAGCTTACTGTGCTGCCCTGTGCTGACTGCATGCAAACTCCAACAAGAAAAGTAGAAAGGTGCGACAACCTTGACAAGGGACAGAAACTTGAAACACACCATCCTTTGTGGAAGTTCATTGGAATAAAACAAAAACATAAATAAAAACCAGGCTTTCACATGTTCCCTTGGCAGCAGCACAACGTGTATTTTCTGCTGTACTCTCATTCTAATTTGATCTGGCATCAGTTTTCAAACCTTTATTTATCCAGGGAGGGTTTTGCTGAGCCCGCTTGCTGTTTTTCGGCAACGCCCTCCTTCACATTCACACCTGGGAGCTGTAGTCATCAGTTTTTATGGATAAAAAAAGGAATTGCGCTGTCCTTCTGATACAATGCAGTGGTATCTTACCTTTGGGTGGTTTGAAACTTTAATGTGTAATCACAGCTATATCCCATGAGGCTAACTAGCTCACTAGAATCATAAAGTATTTTTGTGTGGTTTTCATAATGGTGACAAACGACAAACAGGCAGTGAGTGAAAGGACCCAACCAGAGACAAAGAGAGGGAAGGAGAACAGAGAATCTTTGTCTTCTTTTCAAAAAGTCACAATATCATTTAATATAAAACACCTTTAAATTGAACATAATAATGAGGAATTCGTCATCAGGAGTTCCACCAATCCACTACCACTTGACCACCGCAGTCCACCTCAATGGCAGCTGACTTCAATGGTGCCTCCGAGTGCACACAGAAAAGGGTTGAAACATGCATTTACTACATTGTACAAAGTCAAAAGCGAAAAACACGAGGTCTTTTTTTTTGCCATTATTGGCAGAGTCTCTGCTGCCTCGTGAGGGATCCAGAGGCAAGAGAGGGGACAGTCTTGATAGTTGGGCATGTACAGAGGTGTCCATTTGTTTCCTGGCACTTATGGATAAAGTGCCCTCCTCTCTTTTAGACCGTCAGCTGAAGGAAAAGTGGAAACTTGGTGTAAGGCAGGAAAAATGACTCAACATACTTTAGATATTTAAGATAACAGTTGCTTAACTTTGACAAACAGCGGTGCGGCTCCTGTGCTGTGAAGTCTGCATACAGTGTTTTGTAGGTCTTGGCAGTAAAAGATAGCTGTGTCTCTCTACACACGCTCCCCCATGTTGCTGGTAACGATCAATGAGTGAGGAAGCACAATGTCCGTTTAATTTATTTATTTTCTTCCAAAGCAAGCATCATTTTCCCGTAATTACGACAATCCCATAATGGCGCTGCGTTTTTGAACGTCAAACATGTCAGAAACGGACTGAAGAGATTCTTCTCTTTTGTCCATTCACACTGATGACACTTTGATAAAGATTATTTTCACCTTCGTCCCTCCCTCTGTCTGTCTCTCCCTCCCTCTCTTCTACGCACAATCTCTCACACGCACACACGCACACGCACACACACACACACACACACACACACACACACAGACACACTCACGCTCATACTACAGATGCCACGGAGGTGACGGAGGTCACCTTATTGTCGTCTGCCCAGGGCTGCAGGTTCTGCAGGGCGTACAGGGAGGAGTTGTGCAGGCAGAGCGGGTCCGGCTGCAGAGGCTGGCTCAACGTCTTCTGGAAAGCTTCCTGCTGAAGCTGCAGCATCAGTCGGTTGGCCTGCTGCCTCTCAGCCTCTCTCTCCTCTGCAGTCTGTCTCCTGGGTGGATGGGGGAGACCAAATGGGAACAGAGAAAGATATAAGACACGTCATGTTAATTTATATGTACACAAGATTTATTAACCACAGTATGTACAACAGTATTGCTTTTATGTTATATCCTTATAAAGCTGTAATAGAACTTTCTTTTTTTAAATAGACAGGATGGTTTATATTTAAGCAGTGGTTCCCAACCTGAGGGTCCGGACCCCACAGGGGACGCAAATTAAATCTGAAGAATTGTGAGATAATAAATGTTTTATTTTTTTTCTTGTAGATTATTGGATAATTTTACCTCCTCAAGCCTAGAAAATATTTCAATATTTTAATAAATAATATGATTTAAGACATTTTAAGGTGTATATTTCTTTTCTTTTGGCAGCCTGTCAGGGCTATTAATATGTGCAGTCAAAAAAAAGATCCAGAAAGAAATTTGCAAATTAAATGTGCTCATTTGCGAACTGGCTGCTTTGACTGTATGTTTATTCAACACCTGTGCCAGTTATTCCAGCTTCAGGCTAAATGACAGCTGATCACGACGAGTGACAGGTGTGGGTGAGGGGACGTGACTAACGGAAGAGGAGGAGGTACAGGACACTTCCTGCCTCAAGGTGAAATGTTACATCTGTTTTCTTTTTCAGAACAGCATATGTTAACAGTACCATACATCCTGTATATTGTGTTGATCGTTGCTGATACCAAGAATTGTTTCTGTAACATAATGCTGGTTTTGAAAAGTAGCAGATGGGTGTTTTCCACACACAGAAATTGTGTGTTTAAAACGGTGCGTGGTTTTCATGGTAAAGTTGCAGTGTTTAACTTTTAGTGATCGGCAAACTTTGAGTATGCAGGAATATATAATTAAACAAAGTGAGCTGAGAAAATAAATCTGGGAAAGGAACTAAAAAGTTCCAAATTTAGCTAGAGATAAATGGCAGTTTCCTTACATTGAAATTGACTATTATTGTAATTAGGACATTTACTCCTCTGTGTGTGTGTGTGTGTGTGTGTGTGTGTGTGTGTGTGTGTTTGCTAATATCAGTCAAGAACTCTGACCGGTCCTTATCAGCAACACAGATTAAGCCACAATATACACTTTACAAGGCTATTTTGAAATTATGCTGGGGTTATTAATAATACAAACCATGAGAAACAAATTTGCAGTCGGCATTAACTACAAAATACAAATGGCAGGTAGAAATCACAGGCGGAAAACGCACCTCTAAAACACTCTTTCATGCACACCAACCTCCATCCATTAGCCACACATTATTGTTAACAGCATTATCATAATCTAATTCCCTGGCTGCTGATTTGATCATCCTCTTGTTACTAGCGTAGTCGTCACGCAAAGACATCCCTCATGCTCATCCAGGTGCACACTACAGGGAAATAGCATAAATCTCAGCAAAACTAGGAAATCAGAAAAACAAGTTAAGCCTATTCCCTTGTTCCCTCTGACATGCCATTTAGTCTTGGATTTATTTTGGTGGTTTTTATTTCAACCACAATTCCTTTTTATTAATCTTTTAGTGAATATATGGCTTTTATTTTTTACTGCTACAAGATGTGATTGTTGGAATTCTTTCCAATAAAAGAAATATTTTAAAAGGGATCATCAATCCAAATTTCCATATAATATATTTGTTTAGAGCAAATAAGCCTATAAACAAAGTGATAAATATTAACAAGCCCAAAAAAAGTGTTTTAAGTGTATTCTATGTGTATTCTATTCAAAACTCATTCTAAAAAGCTTTTAGGATCGTTTAAACATTAAAACCCTAACAGGCCATTTAGCTGTTTGTAATATGCTCATAAAATATGTGTCCTGTCCCTTTAACTATGGGCAGGGCTTCATAATGTGATTTCCTACTCATTTACTTCCAAATGGCTATAAACAACAGTTAGAAAATGAAGTGAATGAGTGTGTGTGTGTGTGTGCGTGTGTGTGTGTGTATGTGTGTGTGTGTGTTTTTGGTCTATGGACTTGGCAGTCAATTCCTCCTGTGAGTGTTTCAGTATTGCTTTGGACAGCAGGTTTCTAAAAGGCCTTTCAGGAGGCTCACGAGTAATTGTGCTTGGTCAAGTGAACTGGCCTCGACTGGCAGCTAAGCTAAGCAAAATAGGTGTTGTGTTGTACTACGCCTCAAATGCTTCAGCTGCGGGACATTTTACTCGTGTTTAAAGTAAAACACTGGTAAGCATTTTGGACCCAAGAGCAAAACACAGACACATTCAGGGCTGTCGATTTACGGCACAAGAAAGACTGGATGAAGGAGTGGCTCTTCTGAGTGAACATCCTGCCTTCATAAAGACAAACAGCTTCTGAAAAAATCCACCACGGCCTCTTTGTTTTTCTTAAGTAGATCATGAGGGGTGGACGATATGAGCAAAATATGGCACGTAGAAGACAGAATTATTATGCTTTTGCTTCCCTGTTCTCTACTTTCACACCAGTAAAGGAGATCGAATTGCATTAGAAAACACTTTAAGTGAAGAAGCACCTCGCTGAAATCTTACCGCCATTTTGTCCGTCTGTTCTGAAACCAGGTCTTGACTTGTGCATCTGTCATCTTCAGGGCCTTGGCCAAGGTGGCCCGCTCAGCCGACGCCAGGTACTTCTGTCGATGGAAACGTTTCTCCAGTTCGCAGATCTGCACTCGACTGAAGGAGGTGCGAGGCTTTTTCCTCTTGGGCGGCGTCCGGTTCTGGTAAGGGTGGCCGATGCGACGGGTCACGGAGAAGGGTGAGAGGGCAGCTATAAAAGGCCAAAAGATTGATTTTGTTTTATGATTTTTAAGCAATTGGTGGATTGCTTTGAACATCATGCAAGTCAGCTTTAAAAACATCCATGTTAGCATTAGAAATGATGAGGTTATTTGAGTTTTTTTGAGGTGTTTGGACTATAAGGGTTCATTAGCCTATTTAATAACTATTAGTGTAAGTAGTTATTTCCATTTCTAAACCTGATCTGTGCTTCTGAAATATAAACTTATTTCCCTTGAGGTTTTGTTTGTTCATGAAACACATTTTAGTTTTTTTTTCCAGTCCATGGTTAGATAAAATGATTGTCCATTTTGTCTTAAGTCTGGAAAAGCCAGTGTTGTTTGGGGAGTCTAAGAGAAGGCCCAGAAACTGCCAAGAAGATTAAGGAGATAAACGCAATTACAGCTAATATTCCCCTGCCAGAAGTCCAAAGAAAAGTCACAAAAAGACATTTAGAAATCTCAGGGAGCATCAGTTGCAAACATAATTCATGAAAATCTATTGCTTAAAACTGGCAAAAAATGGGTCCCAACAGTTAAATAATAAGAAAAAGACCAGTACAAATAAAGATTTAAACTACAACTTCATTTTTAAAGACAAAGACAAAAAAAAGTTCTATAGCACTCGAGGGATGCACTTCAAAATCAGCTGTGACACAGATGGGTGAAGTAGGGAAGGTGGGTGGTTGATTGGGGGGAGGGGGTGACTCACCTTGGCAAGCCCCCTTTGGAAAAGGATAGTCTGCTAGAAGGCCATTGCCGTCTCGCAGGTGAGCGAGCTCGGGGTAATAGCATTTAGCTAATGTCTCCATAGTGCTCCAGACAGGGACCCTGCCGATGTCTCCCTTGGGGAGAGGACAGAGGGACCCGGCAGGCCCCGGCCCCCCTGTGGCCTCTCCAGCTCGGCTCTCCTCTGCCTGCTCCCCTAAAGGAAAGGGTGACACAGTGAGGTCCCACATCTGGAGCACAGCAGCAGCAGCCGCTGTGCGGGCGCCAACGCATAGCAGCTAATCACATGAAGGAAGTCTGAATGATGAACAGAGTCTACTTTATTGTCATTTACTGCTAGTCTCTTAATGTTAGCATTTAGAAATTACACATCTGCCATTTAAAACAATATGTTACAACTAGCAGACTTACAGAGATAAATCAAGCACATACTTGTTAACCAATTGGCAATGTGATGTCAATGAAGGTTAAAATATGATTTCATAACTGCTATCATAATAATAACAACCTACATAAAACAACCAGCAATCTAACTATTATTCATAGTCCTTCAATCTAGCACAGTACAGTTTTGGACAGTAACATCTTGGTTGTTTTAAGAATTCTTTACCATACCAATAAGATTAAAATATAAACATTTTTGGTACAAACAATCTATCATACTAAACATTAATCATTTGTCATTAAAACTCCTAATAACAATAATACAGGATTGATCATGCAAAAGTATACCAATTGATACATATAGTCATCTTTTTTGCGGAATAGAATGCCTAAAATCGATGTTAAATTTGATGTAATGATTATGGATTTTTTTAAACAAATTGTGTATATATATAATATTAACCCGACTGTCTTGTGTCTTCCCAACTGCTTTGTCATTGTGTCACGAAATATGAATTGCACCCTGCCACTGTGTGAGCCAATGTGTTTTCCTTCTATCTGTGCCTCACTGCCTGGTGGTTCACTTTCACATTTTACTGTATCTGGGTATTAATAACAACTTTTCTCCTGCATCATAAAATATCTATGAATCCTGTCTATTTTGTCAGCCATGGGTAAACAGAAGATCGACAAATGTAATGAGATCGTTTTGGGCCATAGATCCCCTCCCTAGCCACATTCTCATTTTGAGGCAGACTGGAAGTCACTGAGAGAATAAAAAAAAAAAAAATCTTTCTCTTTCTCTCCCTCTCTCTCTCTCTCGCTGTCATTCCTCACCAGCAAGCTGTTTTGCCTCATGTCTTACAGGGTGTTGGTTTGTTTTTGTTTTGTCAGAAAAGCTCACCAGAAGCCAAAATGAATATGAAAACATCTGCATAGGTGTCCCCCGAGGGCCACGTGCTGCTGCTCGCAGAGTTTCAGCGCCCTGAAAAATTCATTTGCCACGCAGACGATGACAATTTGAATGGAAAATGGAACATGAAGCTATTATGCGCTCGGCAGTCGTTTCCAGGGAGCTGGCGACGTCCCCTGATGGTGCTGAACACGAGTGGCAAATTGAGGCGTACGCAAGCAAATGATTTGTAAATAAAGATAAATGGCTGCAAACTGCTGCTACAGTAGGTCACATTAAGTTAACATGACCTGAGTGTACATTGGCAATGCAAATTTAGTGCCTGAAATGAAAACTCACTACCTTTTATTGTGTTTTGTGCTGGATTTATGTTGTCCATTCATGTCTTCTTTTTCTTCCTCTCATTATTATTTTTAATCTCCTATGGTAATATTCCTATAATATTATTATCAGGTTTCACATTATGTGTTGCACTGGTGCTCAATAATAGTAAACATGGTAATGCTATCTTTTAATATTCCTTTCGGGACATAAACAGGCATCTGTGGTATTTAATCATGAGTTTTATAGTTTCCCATGATGTACCTGATATTTCTATAAGGTCCTCACAGCAGACTGTAGCACCTTTGTGGCCCTTAATACTGAGTTTAAAGTGACCTCATTGCACTTCATGGTATATTTTTAAATGTTCTATGATTCCCAGTCTTATTCCAATGGTGACCTCTCCTTGGTGTTTCAAATATGTACATTTGAACATTGCAATTGCTCCTTTTTCTTGGTGTCTTGTTGCCAGAAACTATGTGCAGCCTTACGGGTCACATGCTGAGAGCGAACAGGCCTGTTGTTGCTCCCAGCGGCAGGTCTGGCTAAATAATACTGCATTAGATGGCTATTTCAGGCCATCTGTGAGCTAACTAATGGGCCAGGCACATACAAGCACGCTCAGAGGCAACCCAAGCGGAACTTAACGTGCAGCAGGAGCCTTCAAACCTGCCAACTGCAGAAAAGCTTTGCCTCACAGCGGGCAAAATGCCGAGAAATATACGATACAGTGATGCTATGGGTAGTACTGCATCAGTCAATTTGATGTTTTTTTGTCTGGTGGTAGAGCGATCAGGAATCAGATATGCCTTCAGATGTATCCATTACTAGTATTGTCAGGACTGTAAGCTACTTGAATGGGACAAGGAATGCTGTAAATTTGGAGCTCATGACTGGTTTTAATAAACCAACATCAAATTAAAAGACTCTCCTGCCTAACTGCCTCAGTCCCAACGAAATTACATGAATTAAAACATCCCATAATATTCCTGAATTCTTATTGCATTAAAATGTATTCACTGTTTCTTTATATTACATATAAAGTAGACTACATATTATTATTTTAGCCTATATACTATACATAGGTTGTTATTATTATTTATAACAATGATCATATTAATAATAATAATAGTATAATGTGTGGGCTATAATAATATTACTACATAAAAGGTACAAGGCAATATGAAAAAAATCTCTCAAAATGAGAGCAAAATTATAGTCTACGTGAAGGCCTAAATATTAAAGACAGTTAATTGTAGTTTTCTATGACACAATATTGCTGTAGAGATTCTAAATCCCACGAGACAAAACGTGATTGTGGTAAAAAAAAAAAAAGAAGAAAAAAAGAAAAATTGTTACATTCACCCTTTTGTGACTCCTTTCCGATCCAAAGTTAGTTGGGTATTTGGACTATGGAAAGGATAATTAGCCAGCAAACTACATCCGAACATTTACTATTATCAGAAAGAGAGAAAATGTTGTTCCCATAAGTAAATAAAAGAAAAACAAACAGATCGCAAAACGCTTTGACTTTTTCTTTCCTCTTCATATGGTAAAAAAAAAAAAAGGAAATGGGAGAGAATACTAAATCTGCTGCCTGGGTAATACAATTTAGCATAAGCATATCAAAAATGAAATGCTACCATGGAGGATATGTTTCCCATAATAAAACCACCTATACTTAATAACGCTTCTCGGTGACAGCGCCTCCCTTCCCCACTGCGGATATTACCTTTGTAGCAATCTAATAAATATATACCCGTGAAGGATTCTAAAGGGGATATTGAAATATAACATGAACATACATTGCTATTTATTACACTATACGGGACACGAGGCAGGGACACTGTCTTCTGTCTTCTGTCACACCGAGAACCAGGACAACGTAGAGACACGAGGACAGGAGCGCAGATGAAGTCACATGTTTCTGCCCTGCTGCCATTAACACCCAGAAAGAGATTTATTGAAGAGAAAAAAAAGGGTTTAATTATGTTTTTTATCGGTGCTACGTGGCCTATAGAGCCTCAGATGCTGGATTATGGTTCTGTTTATTGGCAAGATGCTCAAACGGTGCACATTATTTTCTCTTCTTTTTTCTTACTGTTATCATTATAATAATAAAAACAGGGCGGGTTATTTGATTTGATTATTGGATTAGTTTTTGACCATTGTATATTTTCTCGTATGAATTTACACTGTCCACATTATAACTTCCTAATTTGACAGGATATGTTGGTCTGTAAAGAACTTTGAGAACATGTGATCCCATTTAGCCTATACAATTATCATTGATTAAATTAGCTAGCTATAGCTTATTTTCTTTTCTTGTTACGACAGATATGCCGCTATTTGTTAGTGGCGTTTTTTTACATGTGTTTTTTATATGTTTGATTGTCTTTAAAACCGTTGCTAAGGGTTGAACAAGTTTAAAACAGGCTTAAATAATAGAGAAAATGTTAACTCAAATAAAATCCAGAATCACGTTTTTATTTTACCACAATGACCCTATGGCCTTATATGAATAATAACAATAACCAAAATAAAATGTACAATAATGAGAACGTCACATTTGCTATTTGGGATAGAATAATAAGAAATATATTTCTAATTAAAATGCAATAATCAGTCCAGAAGCCCTTGAGTAAATACAGAGAGACGTTGGTTATCAACATAAGCCCACTGGTGAATGAACGCGTCTTATTTTTAGAGTTGGATGAAATTAGTCCTCTAAACTTAATCCTTTGCGTCAGTCTGATACAATTTCTCGTGATTTAGAACGTGAATTTAGGCCACGAGGACGCGCGCGCAAGGGGTGAAAACCGAGAGACGTCCATTGTGCGGTTTGGTTTCGCTTACATCCCATGCGCAAAGCTCGCTGGGCTGCCAGAGCTGCAAGCCTTTGGCAAAATGGTTAGGTGTTTAAAGCTGCAAGGGCCGTGGTTCTCCTCCGGTTTCAACTTGAAACGTCGAGAGAAAGAAACAAGAAACAGAGAGAGAGAGAGAGAGAGAGAGAGAGAGAGAGAGGAGAGAGAGAGAGAGAGAGAGAGAGAGAGAGAGATATTTGAAATGGTACTGTGCCCACCAGGACGGATGAATGATAGTCAGTTTGATTTAAGGCATTTATATGAAACAAAGCAGGTTAAATCTCTCTCTCTCTCTCTCTCTCTCTCTCTCTCTGTCTCTGTGTGTGTGTGTGTGTGTGTGTGTGTGTGTGTGTGTTGCTGCTGATCCTGGGCTGATCAATACAGTGGAAAGATATAAGCTGTGAAATAATTACAGCGACACAAAGCTGAGAGGAATTAAACGAGAGGCCCTCGGTGACCATGAGTAGAATTGATAAGCATATTTACACTGTATCTTTTTGCAGTTGACATATCGTCCCCCAGTATTTAATAATTAATCGGGTAGAAAGAATGGAATAGTGAATATTTAATGGGTGGTGAGCTAAGGGGGGGGGGGGGGGGGGCACAAAATCCATGATGTTCTTCATTTTCATCTTCATAAGGATGAGGTCATGAGAACAGACCAGCGGAGCCACCCTCTCCTACAACTAAATTAATAAAGAGATATTAATATAAAGTCTGATTACCAGAAAACCTAAAGAGAATATTTAAAATTGTATCTGGCATGTTATTGTCATATATCTTTTTTGATTTTTTATTATGATGTACTTTTACACAGACTAAAAGAACGGCTTGGCTACTTTATCAGGAGGAAGCAGATAATTAGCAGTGTGGCTAACACTGGGACATTATTAGTGTGTATGATTGGCCTTGCCAAAAAAAACAATAGGTAGCCTAATGGAAGCCTCTCTTTGACTGAAATAGAAAAGGGGATTATTATCATATATTATAAAATAGGCTGCAAAAGTATACAAATAATAAGAGTGCAGTAAAGTCTGACTATTTGGAGCTAAAAGAAAACGTCCTCATGTCATGTGGAAGCACATCATAAACTAATACCTATTCATGTTCAACATGTTTGTTTTTTTATGTGTGCACCATTCACCAAGGCTAATTCCACATAAGTGTAATTTATTGTGGCAATTAATCCTTTTCTGATTATGTAACGCACATGATTTGCACTGAAAAGAGTAGAACTCATGGCTTGTAAAAAAAAAAAAAAGAAAGAAAGAAAATGATTTACTGTAAGTATCATAATTTCTGTTTTATTGTAAGGAAGAAATGATTTGGGCTATTTGTAAAGTTTTGACTTCAGCATATATGAAATAAAAATGAATTGAAAATCTAGTGGTTATTAAGTTAAAAAAATAAACTCAAAATGTATCCACAAAGCTGTACTATTGCTGCATCATGGCATTTATTGATTGCAGCAGGGCAAAGGGAAATCTACTTTTAGAACCGAATGAGTGTGTTTAAGAGTATAATGTGAAAATGCAGATTTATTTAAGAGCTACACATTATTGAGGCATTGCATTTAATTTGCCTAATATGTATCTGTAGGCCTAATATAAAAATGCTACATCACTCAGAGACAATCATCGTGAATGTATAAAACTAATAATGGAATTATAATAATAATAATAATAATAATAATAATAATAATAATAATAAATGTGCAAACTGTTATTATCCACTGTTAGATGTTAACCTGCCATATGTTATTACTATTATGACTCATCTTCCTGCTTTCTCAATTGGCTCACGTGCGAGAGAAAAAACCATTCATCCCCATGTGAAGACGGAGAGCATCGTTATCCGTCATCCGCTGTAAATGGAGAGTGATGGTCCAATACTGATTCATCAGCATGTCCATGGCAATTTCTCCTCCCGTTTATCAGGCTGCCCTTCCAGCATAATAAAACTGACTCTGTGTGCATATACGATTCGTTAGAGATTACAACCTAACGATGAAATCGGCTCCCCTCTCCCGAGCTATTAGCCCCAGTGTATCCGGTACACTTCAGTCCAGGGCCAGTTTTCAACATAAATGTCTGAAGTATCACAACTCACACCTGTAATGCCGTGAGAAAAATATACAATTATTAGCCTACTGTGCGCCGGAGTTGTTGGGCTCATTATGACGGTGTGGAAGGCAGGTGAAGGTGCATCTAGAGCGATTGGTGTAATATTTTGGCCTCTACCTGTTTTATAATAGGAAACACAAATCAGACTACAGGTGTTGCGGGATTACGAGGAAACTCTGTTTTACCTGTCAATTTGTCCTTTGCAAACCTCCTACTGCTCTCCATCCACGGGAAGGTGAAGTTGGCCGCGTTCCCCATCCCCATCCCGGGTACCGAGGCGATGCCGGGTCCGATGCATGGCGGATGTGCCGAAGGGGGCGGATGAGGTGCAGCAGCGGCGGGCGGCGGCGGAGGCGGCATGGGTCTGTGGGCCGGAACCCTGATCACCCCTCCGGCGCCGCCCGAGTTCACGTTAACGTTCATGTTCATGTTCATACTGACGTTCATGTTCATGTTGACGTTGTAGGACCCGGCCAGACCCGCCGCCATTGAGCAGGCCGGGTTGTAGACGCTGTTGTATCCGTTGCTGTAGACGTTGGGGGCCAGCGCGTAATCCGGGTCGCCGGTCCGGTTGGGTAGCATGCAGCCGCTGGACTGGTCCGAGCTGTTGAGGATCTGGTCGATCCCGAAGCTGATGGGCTCATGCTGCTGCTGGTGCGTCTGGTTCACCTCCTCGATCCCGGTGTGCTCCATAGTTTATTTTGCCGGTGATGTGTTTGTCACTATATTTTTATCAGTGCTCGGATGTATTTTTGGCATATGATAATTCACGTCTTGGGTATGTATGCGCGCGCTGAAGTGTTGGGCTGTTTTTGGTTTCTCAAGCATTGACACAGGCCTGTTCTACTCCCGGGAAACCAGTAACGTGTCCAGCGCTTTCCAAAATCTTGCCATTATTTTTGTCCAGCATTGGGATCGAGTGTTCCCTAAATGAAACGCCTATCCATCGGGCTAAGAAAAAGCGTATCCATCTTTAACAGCGTGTTCTTTCCCAGTGAACTAGACACACTGCAACCTAACAACAACAACAACAACCACAAAAACAGCTGAAGATGGTTATCCTGAGTACTTACAGACAAAAATCCGTGGTTTTTGGGGAGTAGTCAGTTCTCTGGAGAGGCTTGATGCGCTTTGTTCGCCTACTCTGGCAGAGACGATCCATACACAGAGGGCATGGTAGGACACCCGAGCTCCTCGAATCAAAATAATGCCATTGACAAAACAAAACAAACCCAAAGAGGCGAAAAACGAAGCGTTGACTTCGCAGAGGGGATATTAATTGGAGATGAGAGCGAAAGATGGCTCTGTTGTGCTGAATGCTGGAGTGCGTTTCAGCAGGTGAGACAACCCTCTGCGTAAAAGCTGCCATTCGGCCAAACCTCGCCTCCTTCCCTCACTTACTCTCTTCCTCCCACCCTTGCTCCCTCCTCTTCGGAAGGGCAATTGTTTGGCTCGGATGTCTTAAAGAAGCCGCAGCTTTCTGCAGCTTTACTGGTATTAAAAAGGTGCTTGTGTGCCTTTTAGTGGTGCTGTAGATTTGGTTAAGCGGTTTCCAAACGTTATCTCGTCTACGCGTCGAAATTCTGAATAAGGTCATTCTCACGGAGTTTATGTTTTAGTTTAACATTTAAAGGTAACAATAGGCACAAAAAAACTTCTCTCCTAACGTCAGAAAAGATAGATTTTCAGGCTATTTTAGGCTATGTATTACTTGTAGAATATTTATTGTATCTTTATGAATCTTTTCCTGTAAATGCTTAGCTGATTTTGATATTTTAGTGTAGCCTTTAATCTTTTCTCCGAGACGCTTCCTAATAGCTTTGCTCTTTGGTGTTATTTGATTAAACAGTTTCTCATATGTAATCCCAAAGTGGTGCAATGAATTATAGCCTTGACATTTAAGCGCTTTGGGAACTCTGCCACCTGAGAAGACCCCTGCTGCGTTTTTTTGGGTACAGAACCTGACAGCAGGTGAGCACTTTTGTTTACAATGAAGCAATGAAACACGGGTGTATTGTTGTGTTCGCTGTCTGTGCAATTAAACCGGACACATATTCACCCATGGACTCATGTAACTCGTCCAAGGACCTCTAGAGTTCCCCGGAACACCAGTTCAGATTATTGGGATCAGTGAACAAGGAGCGACTATAAAACGAAATGGCCAGTTGCAGATCATTCTGCAGAATGGGTCTGAATGGTATCCCGTTATTGTTACTGGCAGGTTCCACGGTGTCCTACCAGATACAACAATATAGTGGACTCGATTTATATGTGGGTGAGAAAGAGAGAAAGCCACTGAAGCAATAATCTGTTGCACACAATGAAGCCATAAATCCACTGATATTGACGGAAAGTGTGCAGACTAGAGGCCTGATTTAAAGGCACTGATAGGCCCATTCCAACGTGCATTATCACAAAGTAATGAAATGTAAACCAACCAAAAGGGACATTACACCGCCTGTAGCATATAGGAAACAACATGCAGACCCAGGAGTAAAATGAAGGATTTACATACCAAATGAAAATAAAAAGAGAAGATAGATAGATAGATAGATAGATAGATAGATAGATAGATAGATAGATAGATAGATAGATAGATAGATAGATAGATAGATAGATATTTAGCAGCTGGAGTCGCATCATGAAGCCAAATCTGTTGCTGATTTGCACAAATTATTTAACCTCTCAACGCCCGAAGCGACGACGCGGATCGCCAAGGTCTCAATTCAATAAAAATGAAAAACGGCTCACAATAAAAGCGCGACACGAATTTAATACATCACCGTTTTATTACGCACTTATTTCACTTTCCGTGCGAATAAAGATATCTCTCGACTGCACAAGGTGGCTAGAGGGAAGCATAAAAATCAATTGTGTGGATTCTAGGCCATATCAATAACGTTGCAGGGACGAGAACAGTGCGAGTGTGGCTGTTAGTAGGCCTGTTTATGTTTGCGCGTTACGATCAAATGAATTGGGACGAGAGGATGCACCGAGCTACTGATCAGCTTACTGACAAGGTAATTGGCCGTTTATGCAAAACCGGGGAGATCTATGGGCCGGAAGGCGGAAAATAATGTTTGAGAGGATCTTTCAGACACATCTCTCTCCCTGCTGGTGATGTCAGCAGCACGGCTGTGGTGTCTGATTGGGCGCCACCTTTAGTGCCACGAGCCAAGTTATACAGCTCCACCAACACAAGGGCTCCCAAACTTTACCACGTCTGTCATATCAATACATTCTATTTCTAAGTGTTGATTAATCAGTGTTCACACGGAGAGCTGGCTCCTATATTCCGTTACGCTGTATCTCTGAAATGAATTGATGTTTTTCTAATAATGTTTAGTTCTCTAAACCATGTAGTGTCTTCATTTTACACATGTCTCTTGTTTTACTGTGCAGTTTAGATGCCATGTGCATGTTACTGTTATAATATTATGTATAAGCCAATTCCTTGTTAGGCCTATATATATTCAGGCCTACTGCAGCAGGATTTGAATACAAGCATGCTGTTGATTTGACACTTTTTAGGATTAATCTGGCTTCTGTACTATTTGTACGTAGTGGGTTCCCAAAACATTTTCATTTTAGAGAAGACCCCTAAATTCAGATGGTAGGCCGTCTTTATTAATGAAAGATTGATGATAATTTTTTTTAAGTTTGTTAGTTTTAGCAAGTAGCCTACACTCAATACTTTTCCCAATACATTCTTTAACCATGCCCCCATTTGGTCTGTGAGAAGAGTCCAATTATTTTCAGTTCTTACACTCTTCCCTGACAAAAGAAAACTAAACAATATCGTGCAGGTTTATTATACTAATTTGTAACTGTGACAGCAGTAAAAGTAGCCTAATATATCTTTTTGGTGCCAGCTCCAACCTTAATGTGAACTACCTCACATTTATCAAGCCAAAGACAAACTAGTTGTTGTTATCTTTTTTTAATTCATTTGTTGCTTTGCTGGGGGTTATTTATTAAATTTGACCAAATTAAGAAACGTGACCAAAGACCAATAAGAGACAAATACAAATATATATACTGTATATATTAATAATAAGATTGTCACAGATTTATATTTAGGATTTGAAAGCTTTGTTGTTTCTTGTTTTTATTATATTTTCTAATGATCCATGGGATTTTTTGGTAGAAACTAAAAATAATCCTTATACCTTAGATGTTGAGAAGCAGGACATTTAACTGAAATTTTGACCCTATGGCTTAAACCTTTGCATTAAGTCATCACGTCCTGTTTTTATGGCAGTGGCCTGCGTGTGGCTCTTTGCCTTCATGTTGTACACAATGGTAAAACTGTAAACCTCGAATCATCAGGAGCAATATCACAGTTCTCTTTATTGGGCCTGACAACCAGAGCTTACCCAACGAGACACCAAGTGTCGTGTTTCATTATTCTCAACAATTCAGGCCATTCACTGTTATTAGTTCCCACAAGCTGCTGTTATAATGAAGCATGAGGGAATTAAAATGATTTTTAAAAAGTTATTTGATTTCTAATGTGCAGTTTGGGACTCTTCAGACTGATATGTCACCTTTAACTCTCTTGGATGTCTCATCATCAGTTTTCAGTTTACAATTGGATTTCTACACACGTCTGAGCAGAACAAAATCCTTACTAAATGGTTCTCTGTTTTCATTAAAGCAACAAAGGAGCCACTCTTATTCAACCGTTAAAAAAAGTCTTTCTTTTACATTTTTTGAAAATGTTTTCTTTTGATCACCAGACAGAGATCTAAAAGAGCATCCAGAAAATTAATGTTCAGCCTTAATGTATTTAAAGGCGCCCTGCCACACATATTTCATTACTTTGTGGTAATGTCTGAAGTTCCAGCATGGACTCTGTGACATATTTTGTGGATAAAATGCCTTGATTACCTTGTTTCAAGCCATTCTAACGTGGTATAGAAAGCCTGCAGGAAGACTCAGCTCAATTTGTGCCATTATCATTGATATTCAATGAGCTAAGCTGCTTGACTCTGATTGGCTAAGTGCTAGCCAATGAGAGCCTGGCTATCAGTATCTTTTAGCCAGCAACTCTGGGTGAGCTCATGAATAGGAATGAGCTCCGGCTACATGACATCAGACTGACAAGCTTTTGTAATTGGCCTGATTTCTCTACATATTTCTTTTCAGTTGCTAGAGCTGACAGAGGAGGTAGCAGTTCATTTTCACATTCACAACATAACAAAAACACATATGGACCTAACAGAAAAAAACACACAAGTAAAAACGGTTTTGTGGTAGGGCACCTTTAAACATCTTTAAAACCCAACCATCCACATCTTTCTCCATTTGTTAGATCTGAGATGTCATTGCACAAAGAGAAACACTGTTTCTGAAAATATATATAATGAGATGTGTTTGAATTAAATGCTCATGCTTCCTGTTTTCTCTAAATGCTTGTAGTGTCTTCATTTGGACACTTTTGCCCTATTTATAATACATCTCTCTATCTGCTGCTGCAATGACCGTTTTCCCATCAGGATCATTCCAATTTTATCTAATAAGATTTTGCTGCAAAACATAAGGGCATTCACTCTATTGTTATTTTTTAAATAAAGATCCCTGAGTTATTATGGGCTGCCACTAAGACTAGTTATGAAATAGCTAGGCTATGGGCATATAGCTATAGGCAAACACAAGGTCTACCTATAGCTTTTAAATGCACACGTGATAAGATGCTGTCCAGGATTGTAATCAGCAATTCTACTAATGCAATAAAACTCCATTGCCAATTAAGGTATACCCCCTCTCACACACACACACACACACACACACACACACACACACCCTCTCTCTCAATATGAAAGCCCCTCGCTGACTTTGCCCAAAGGCGTTGTCTATGGTTGCCGGCTGTGCGTGATGAATCGTTATCTCCAGGCTATGCTGCTCGTCTGGGTAATAAAGTACCAGCAAAGCGGAGACAAAAGGAATTTGTCACAGTTGCCTCCCCGATATATTAGCAACCTATCGGTCGGTTTAGCTTTCCTTTGGGGGACCAGGGGCCTACACACCAAATTACAAACGGAACAGAAAAAATAAGAAGGAAAAAAAGGGAAAGGGTCCCCAGAAAAAAAAAAAAATTGGCCTGGATATGCTCACTGATATGCCTACAAAACACAAAGAAAAGCAGCTGACATTTAATCCAGAAATGATTGATGTGTGTGCATGGTTAATCTCCTCCACTCCTTTACATGCTGTCAGCTGGTTGTATCTAAGGTCTTGTCCAAATTTTGTGTAGAAAAAGCAAAAGGCACTTCCAGACAGTAGGGGCATCTGATAATGGATGGATAGCCGCTAAATTATCCGATAACCGATGCATTTAAACTGACATCTGAAATAATCCCAGACCTGGGGAGGGAGAAGAAACTGCCTCTACAAGCAAGGATGTCGGAGATTAGTGTGACGAAACCTGTCATCCTCCTCCATTCCAGGCCCTGGTTGGCTCTCTGCTGCTACTAGCTGCAATTTCAGAATTTACACCCAGAAGAAAACAGGGTTTAAAGGTTTAGGGAAGGGGGCTTTTTGACTTTGATGTGTCAGAAAACATTCAATAAGAAAGCTAATGTGGTTCTCAAATACTTTAACTTGTTTTCACTTGTTTCTTTATTCTGTAACATTCTGGCTGGTCGGGGTCGTAGACTCGATTTTAATAATACTGAGGCCAATATTTTCATGTCATCTGAAAAAAGTATGGACCAATGTGTTAATCTTTCAACGTGAAATTTACTCCTTATTGTTGAAATGCCCATGATTCAGAGAGAAAATACCAAGGACATAACCTTAGTATCCCCAATGATAGCTACGTCCTTGAGTCTATTAGCACGCATTCTCATAACAATATCATATAAAAACATGATTTTTGTTTAGCATGAACATGTTCTCCACAACAAGTCGTCCAAACCATATAACAATTTAGTTTCTGTATTTCTACCTTCTAAAGGCACTAACCCACCACTGGTACCAGCTGTACTCGGCTCGGCTCAACTCAACTGGGCCGCGTTGCCTCATCCTCCTTTTTCCATATTTAGCACCCCCTCGTGCATGAGGCGGTTCATCTAAATTTCTGATTTGCTCCTGGCCTCTATAGGGTGATGCCACTATGAACGGAAATATGAGTAGCAATTGCTGTTTGAACAGACAACTTATGTTGGCCTTTTTGAGGGGGAGGCCAGTCCCTTGAAATCTCGACAAGCTTAAACCACCTATCTCATAGAACCATGGTAGTATAAGTACTACCAAGAAAATATTGCTTTGCCAGACCTTCCTCCACCAGGGCTGTGGAGGTGGATCTGGCTAGTCCCCACAGCATTCCGGGACCGGAGAAAAACCTGCTCTGGTTTATCGGCATTTCTTCAAACCAGTCCCAATCATTGGGCTGCGATAAGTTCAGCGTGGACCCGCTGCAAAATAGCCTGGGGAAGGAACTTGATTTGGTGGAACGTGTGTACGTTTAAAGGTTGTTTTAGTCGTACGAGAGAAATCTCAGATTAGACAGATAGTCTTGCCAGATGTCTGGATTTATCCTGCAGAGATCTGAGGAGCAGTTAACCATAGTCCTCGTGAATCTACCGGAGTTTAAAATTCCTCTACAAAAAAAACAGAAGAAAACGGACATCGGTGAAAAGACATGCTCCCAGAGGAATTTCCTGCGCCACTGCCGCAATCCCGGAAGTGGAACTTCGTGTAGACCACTACCAAGGTAGTCTCGCTTAGCCAGACCTTCTGCCACAGTGCTTCAGAGGAGGGTCTCGCTAGTAAAGAAAAACGTGCTCTGGTGTGTTGGGATATCATCTCGGCCGGCACTGAGTGCCACACAGAAGAACGGATCCTCTGAAAAACAGCCTCTGGAAGGAACTTTTTGGTACGTTTTGGTGGAATTTGTGTGCATTCAAAGGTTGTTTTAGTCGTGCAACATGAAACTATTGTACACAGACATAAGTAGATCTGTTGTGGCGCAACAATACACCGATACGTTTATTCTCAAAGACCTCCACAACCCCGCTGAGGGCGGAGTAACCAAAGACATCCTGTGTATTTCAGTGGTCTAGCATGTCTTTTGTGTCAGCCAGTTTGCACCTTTCTGTTTGCATCTTATTATTACAGTCAGGTCCTTTAAGGTCCATTTGGTTGTTCTGAACATTTGACGACAAATTTGGACTTATTTGTACAAAAGACTTTACTCCATGTAGACTCTGGAGTCTGAGCTTTCAGACGTTAACCAAAAGCCGTCACCAAAACCACACCAACCTTAAGGTATATGAACCTGAATTGAATGTAAAAAAACGGACACAATCACATAAACAGCCCTGGTGGCATTTAGGGGTGTGTTTTTTATGGTGGATGATATACTGTATATTTTTTATTACTAGTGTCATGTTGTCATAATAAAACCAAACTAAACTAAACCACTTATTTAGATGTGAAAACACAAAAATTCAGCATAAAAATATTACCCATTATTACTGTTCATTGTAAGCATCAAATACTGTCGAGCATCTTAACCTTGACCTAGTTTATTCACTGTTGTTGCAACATGTGGTGCATTCACTTTTGTTTTCACTCCTAAAACATATGTTAAAATATAATAATCAGATGAACTCTGACGTCACCACATCCCTAATATTCAATAAACAAGTTAAACGCAATATATTATACACCACGCCCCCTTTACAGGGAGGGCTAAAATTGTGTAAAAATTAAAATGTAATTTAAAGAAAATGGGTTAATTGAATGTGTTACACAGCTTCTTCATGCTTCCAACCTAAAGAGCCACGGTTTGTTCTGCAGCCTGTGAGAGTGTACAACAAGCAGAGTTCTGTGATGGAAGAAGCATCACCTTATTGCACCCTCGAGTGTTGGGTTGTGGTACACAACTAGCCCATAAAGAACCATTCTGCATCGTGGAACCCTTTTTATTGAGAGTGTAGAATTACATTATTCTGCATTTGGAGGGTTCAGTCCTTGACTCTTCGCCTCCCTCAGGGGAAAACGTGGCGCCTCCTGCCCGGATCAGACGACTCCAAACTGGACGGAGTGGAAAGGAGGAGAGGGGTGTTGGGGAGGGCTGAAAACGGTGAAAAAAATGGGGGAGAAATCGTTGAAATGCATGCTCGGGACTGATGGAGGGATGTCATGTTGCTGCACCGAGCGTTACAGCAAGGACCCATCAAGAAAAATCAGGTAATCTCAATTTGGTTTTGTAAAAATATAGATCTGATGATGACGATGATGATTGTTATTATAATAATTATCAATTATCTAATATATTAGAGGTATTATTGCAGTTGCTGTTGTTGTTATTGTTGCTATTCACACTTATTCCATCTATGGATGAAAATATAAATAGTGTTTCATCCCTAACTTTTCCCGTTGTGAGTTCAGTCTTGGGGGGGGGGGGGGGGGTAAAGTAAAACCCGTCATTTCATTACTCGACGCTAGATTTTTCAACTTTATCTTTTTCCACTTTTCCTTTTAAATGCAAACCGATTCATTTCGCCCTTCCCAGCTGTTTGCCTCAGATACACCTATCGATTAGACATCAGTTAGATTCCTAGCCAGGGCTTTATTGAGTAAGTTGGTGAACCTTAAAGTGAATTACAGGAACTGCTCTGCCCCTCTGGTGAACTATTTAGTTGAATCTAATTTACTTTGATAAAGACCATCTATTTTATTTACTCTGATCGCCATTTTCATCGGGGGTTTATTGTGAGGGTGTGAGGCTAGAGATTGTGGAGGGGTTCAGAGAGGACAGAAGATTAGGATCACGGATTCCTTTAGCTTTGCAGAGTTAACCTGACGACTGTCAATGAAATGTAATTTCTTGGTTAGAAATACGCATTATTATTATTATTATTTATTATTATTATTATTATTATTATTATTATTATTATTATTACAATCTTTGATATATATCAACAACCAATATTATAATCGTTTTCATTATTACAATTGTCATTATGAACCCTAAAATTAGCAAGTAAGCCTCTGAATTCTAACTAATTTAGCAACAGATGCTGATTCAGTTATATCCGCAATAAACCCATTCATATGTTCTCAATCAATACTCTTCAACCAATCCATAAATTATACACACTAGCATTTATAGATTTTAATATGCATTTCTGTTTCGTCTGCAGGAGAATCACGACCATCAACCATTTCGGCCAGAGCTGCTCAACTGCTGCGAGATGCATCGCTGCAAAGAAGATGGTGATTAGTTTTTGGGGTAATCCGGAACGTCAGACTACCCCTGCTTTTTATAATACATGAAACAGGGTATTGTCCTTTCTCCTGCAATTATGAAATTAATGTGCAATGGGATAATGCATATTCTTTTTTGATAAAGCCTACTTCAATAGCCTAAAACAATCCTTTGATTTAGTCTAATGCAGACACTGATGGCAAACGATTTGGTAATCATCATATTGTAATATTCATATTCACGTTGTCACGTTTTTGTCTTTATTTTAGAAATACGTATTCACTCTCAGCACCACTGTTTTGCAAACTGCTATGATGCCGTAGATTTAAATAAAACTATATATATACATACAGTATATATA